>NC_053028.1:112720411-113024536 GCF_003073215.2 Triticum urartu
TATAATATAGTTAGAAGGGAAACCTAAGTTGGACCTAGCATTCCTATTCTTATATAGAAAAATAGAACAGACCTGTGCGTTTTCTTCAAAAAAATACATAAATTGGGCTGCCAAAAATAAAATCTCGGATGGGAGGCCCATAGGCCGGTCGATACATGACGGCCCTAAGAAAATACAAACAGGCCTATGGACCTCCCATCCGAGGTCGTGGGCTGCGAATGTTAAAAATGAAAGCCTAGACGGAGCAGCCCAAAACCACGTCCAACACTTGCCAAAACTTCGTCCCTCGTTTTCTCTGTGTTTCGCACACTCGACATTGTGTGAGTATTTTGATTGTGTATCATATGAAGATGTGCTATGCATGAATGTTGATCAGCATGATGTTAACTGGCTGGTAGTTCCATTTTTGACCATGAATAAAACTTCCAACATGATGTTAACCCTGTTTGAAAAGGCCGTGTTAATATAAATGATCTGCCTCTGAAAGTTGCAGTTTCTTATCTGAAACTGAAACTTGCAGTTTCTTCTCTGAGAATCACATTGTCTGCACTTTTATACTCATATGAAAATACATTTTTTAAGTGCTAAAAATAGATCTCTAAAATTCATAAAATACTTCATATGCTCAATACTGCAAATCTGAAATTCAAAAGACATTCATATCTGAAAGTACTCTCAAAATACACAACAAAAAACACAATTCACAACCTGCAAATACTGACAACCCTAAGCTCCTCCCGACAATTCACAACTTGCCCGACTATTGGGCTGGGGGGGGGGCAGCCCCCTCCTATTCCTCGGCGGCAGACAGCCGCCCCGTGAGATGATGTGAACGACGAGGGAGACGATGGCGGGGAAGCGTCGTCGGGCCAACTGCTTTTCTCCTCTTGCAGTTGGGTTCAGTCGACGAAGACTCCACCGGCTCGCTCTGACAGGACACCCTCACAAACGGCACCCTGTAGATGCTCGGTCCTTCAATCTCTGGTGGATGCTTCATCTGGGATCGATACTCCCACCACCGCCCCCTCACGATCGGATTCGGTGAATCTGTTTGCTCCATGGCCCAGAGGAGCAACTCTATGTACTCTGGCGCGACTCCCTCCGGGAGTATCGCCGCCTTTTCGCTCTATTGCAGATATTTGGCCATGGATGTCGCCGTCGCCGTTAGTTGGTCCTTGTTGTCAAACAAAAACCGTATCTCCAACATCCTAGCTAGCTTCACAGGGTCGCCGTCTGCGATCCTCACGTATCGGTTGTACTCCTCCATCGATCTACTTCTCCACAACACCTTCACTCGCCGGCGGTGGTTTTTGAATGGAAGAGGAGATGAGCAACACTGGTTTTGGATTAGAACGGGAGAGGAGCGACGCTGGTTTTGGACTGGAACAGGAGAGGAGGGGCGGTGGTTTTGAAATGGAAGAGGAGAGGAGCGGTGCTGCATTTATATTGAAACAGGAGAGGAGCGGCGGTGGTTTAAGAGGAGAAGAGCAGAAGAGCGGCGCTGGTCTTGGAAGTATTTTTTTTGTTGTTTTGTGTATTTTGGGTCAAAGTTTGACCACGTACTGTATTTGACAAGCAAAATGTGAATGCATGTCACCAAAAATTGGATCGTTTGGTTCGTATCTGAATGTACTTTCAAATTATATTATTTTTGCAACATATAACATATATTTTATGTGCGAAAATCATGGTTAATTATGACCCAGAATAAAAGGGAGACTAGTTAATGTGGGGTCGCTTTCTTAATTGAAGGGTAAATTGATTTTGATTTTGATCCATTCACAGCGCACCGGCCCTCTCGTCCAATCCGAAATCGCTGCCGCACGCTCCTCTCCCTCTTCTCCATTGCATAACCACCTCCTCTCCTCTCCATCGTCTCCATTCCAAAACCACCGTCTCGCCTCTCCCTCTTGTGATCTTCTCCATTGCAAAACCACCTCCTCTCCTCTCCATCATCTCCATTCCAAAACCACCGTCTCGCCTCTCCCTCTTCTGATCTTCTCCATTGCAAAACCACCTCCTCATGCACGTGGCCCGGAGGCGCAGTTGTCGTCATTTTGATCTGAAGCGCCGGATTATAACATATAACACGAAAAAAATGCCACATGACAAGAAATCATAACCTCACTGCCCAAAGGAGACAACATGAATCCCGACGGACAAACTAGACAAGGAATAAAGCTCAAATTAAAGATAAACTCGTAGAAAAGGGGTCTGTTGATAGATGTCCTAATTAACATAGCCAGCTTGACCTAGATGGCAGCCGAGTAGTCACTGTTCGCGCATGTGCCCCCAATGACTAGCCCAACTCAGTTGTCGCTGTTTAACCCTCGCAGTGATCCGAAGCACATGACACCTAATTTTGCGAGATGACAAGAAACCTTTTTTAGATTTCTCACCACAACTACAACCATGTACAACACAGCCTGCACGATATGTAGACGATAGCCAATCCAGGCGTGTTTGCTGGAGTCTGGTCACATGCATGGACGAACTGATCTTCCGTGTCTTGCAAGGATCGTCCAAGAACCAACGTAGTACAACACTTCTCTAGTACTATCGCTCGTCTCCCTCTTCTATTAAGTCACCCGACTTGCGGGGCCGGGGAGTGTGCCTATGGTCGGTTCTCAATTGCCGTCCCGCATGTGTGTGCAAACGCAATATGACGTGCATTCCATTCGGAGAGCAGCGTGCCAGACTGACCGACCGTCTGGGGTGCAAAGCGAACGCGACGGGCGTGCTGTATACTCCGTACATGTGTACCGCCGTTTTCTAGACGCTTTGCTCCATGGCGCGGGCGCAATCCATGGATACAAAATTAGTATACTGTATACTATTTAAAAGTCAAGGGTGGGGCTTTTCCTGCGCGGTAGGCGGCGGGGCAGTTCCGCCTAGTCGGTTCGACAGAGACGCGAGAAGACGAGGGAGTAGGCTGCTGCAAACATAGGGCTATGTGATTTGACAGCGAGTTACTGCTGGACAGGTGGGGCCCCGTGATCATGGGAGAATGGAAAGCCACTACCCCGCCGTTCACACGCTGGCAGTTCACTCCTACTCGTCCCCGCACGTCCTTCAATACTACGGCGGTTCGCTCCTAGTCGTCCCGTCCATTCACATTATGGCAGTTCCACTAATCCTAACCCTCCTCCCAAATCCATGGCATCCCAAATCTCCACGATCAGCGGTGAGTACAAGGTTAGAACCATCACCGGCGATGAGTTCGACGTCATCTACACCCGTTCTTCCGCGACGGTGAAAGGATGCCTTTCTCGCTTCAGACACATGTTCGAAGGCACAGATGATGAGTGGGTCGCTGGGCTAGATATTGAGTACACCATAGTCCTGGGACCAGAGAAGGATCTAAAGGACGAAGAGAGGAAGAAGCCCGCCGTGATCCAGGTCTGCGTGCATGACTTATGATTGGTCTACCACATATGCCATGCCGACGTTGAGTGCCATGATTTTAAGGACTTCCTCCAGAGCAACCTAGTCAAATTTGTTACTGTAGACTTTGGTAACGACAAAGAAGTCCTGCGTCGGATAGGCCTCATTGTAGGCAACACCTTCGACCTCCAGAAGAATCGGCTGGTGTCCTCTCGTCAGCCTTCAATGCTGACCCTGGCAGGAGCCATGGTTCATCCTTCGTACGGTAAACTGGAGAAACCTCCATACACGTTTCATCGTCATGCATGGCAGCGGAATGTACTAGATATAGACCACATCCACTATGCTGCAATGGATGGCTACCTTTGCTTCAATATCTACAAGGGTTGGATGAAGAGCAACAGCCAAGTGTGCGGTTCAAGCAAAGAAGTATCGGCCAAGAGGACGAGGGACAAGGACAAAGTCGAGGACGTGGACAAGGACTTCGAGTAAGGTGGCAGTGTCGTTGCTCATGGTGGTTCTAATGCAGTGTCTACTGGAATAGTTGCAAAGTTTAATTTCAGGTGTGCTTAATTTAATTTGAGGGGTGTGTTGTGCTGAGCCCCCAGCAGAACTATGTTATGTTTCTTCTCGTTACTTTAACTCTTCAGTACGTACATACTAGTATTTCTTACATTTGATCTTTTAGTTGGTATAGTACTACCACTCGTTTCTTCACATTATATACGTACAATATTGAAGGAAATATGCCCTAGAGGCAATAATAAAGTTATTATTTATTTCCTTATATCATGATAAATGTTTATTATTCATGCTAGAATTGTATTAACCGGAAACATAATACATGTGTGAATACATAGACAAACAAAGTGTCACTAGTATGCTTCTACTTGACTAGCTCGTTAATCAAAGATGGTTATGTTTCCTAACCATGAACAAAGAGTTGTTATTTGATTAACGAGGTCACATCATTAGTTGAATGATCTGATTGACATGACCCATTCCATTAGCTTAGCACCTGATCGTTTAGTATGTTGCTATTGCTTTCCTTCATGACTTATACATGTTCCTATGACTATGAGATTATGCAACTCCCGTTTGCCTGAGGAACACTTTGTGTGCTACCAAACGTCACAACGTAAAAGTGTGATTATAAAGGAGCTCTACAGGTGTCTCCAATGGTAGATGTTGGGTTGGCGTATTTCGAGAATAGGATTTGTCACTCCGATTGTCGGAGAGGTATCTCCGGGCCCTCTCGGTAATGCACATCACATAAGCCTTGCAAGCATTGCAACTAATGAGTTAGTTGCGGGATGATGTATTACAGAACGAGTAAAGAGACTTGCCGGTAACGAGATTGAACTAGGTATTGGATACCGACGATCGAATCTCGGGCAAGTAACATACCGATGACAAAGGGAACAACGTATGTTGTTATGCGGTCTGACCAATAAAGATCTTCGTGGAATATGTAGGAGCCAATATGGGCATCCAGGTCCCGCTATTGGTTATTGACCGAAGATGTGTCTCAGTCATGTCTGCATTATTCTCGAACCGTAGGGTCCGCATGCTTAACGTTACGATGACAGTTATTATGAGTTTATGCATTTTGATGTACCGAAGTTAGTTCGGAGTCCCTGATGTGATCACGGACATGATGAGGAGTCTCGAAATGGTCGAGACATAAAGATTGATATATTGGAAGCCTATGTTTGGATATCGGAAGTGTTCCGGGTGAAATCGGGATTTTACCGGAGTACCGGGAGGTTACCGGAACTCCCCGGGACCTATATGGACCTTAGTGGGCTTTAGTGGAAAGGAGAAAGGGGCAGCCCATGGTGGCCGCGCGCCTCCCCCCTCCCCTAGTCCTATTAGGACTAGGAGAGGTGGCCGGCCCCCCTCTCTCTCTTTCCCCCCTTAAGGAATCCTATTCCAACTAGGATTGGGGGGGGGGAATCCTACTCCCAGAGGGAGTAGGACTCTCCTGGCGCGCCCTCCTTGGCCGGCCAGCCCCTCCCCCTTGAACCTTTATATACGGGGGCAGGGGGCACCTCTAGACACACAAGTTGATCCTTGAGATCGTTCCTTAGCCGTGTGCGGTGCCCCCTGCCACCATATTCCACCTCGATCATATTGTAGCGGTGCTTAGGCGAAGCCCTGCGACGGTAGAACATCAAGATCGTCACCACGCCGTCGTGCTGACGGAACTCTTCCCCGACGCTTTGCTGGATCGGAGCCCGGGGATCGTCATCGCGCTGTATGTGTGCTAAGAACTCGGAGGTGCCGGAGTAACGGTGCTTGGATCGGTCGGATCGGGAAGACGTACGACTACTTCCTCTACGTTGTGTTAACGCTTCCGCAGTCGGCCTGCGTGGGTACATAGACAACACTCTCCCCTCTCGTTGCTATGCATCACCATGATCTTGCGTGTGCGTAGGAATTTTTTTGAAATTACTGCGTTCCCCAACAGTGGCATCCGAGCCTAGGTTTTATGGTTTGATGTTATATGCACGAGTAGAACACAAGTGAGTTGTGGGCGATATAAGTCATACTGCCTACCAGCATGTCATACTTTGGTTCGGCGGTATTGTTGGACGAGACGACCCGGACCAACATTACGCGTACGCTTACGCGAGACCGGTTCCCTCGACGTGCTTTGCACATAGATGGCTTGCGGGCGACTGTCTCTCCAACTTTAGTTGAACCGAGTGTGGCTACGCCCGGTCCTTGAGAAGGTTAAAACGGAGTCTATTTGACAAACTATCGTTGTGGTTTTGATGCGTAGGTGAGATTGGTTCTTGCTTAAGCCCGTAGCAGCCACGTAAAACTTGCAACAACAAAGTAGAGGACGTCTAACTTGTTTTTGCAGGGCATGTTGTGATGTGATATGGTCAAGGCATGATGCTGAATTTTATTGTATGAGATGATCATGTTTTGTAACCGAGTTATCGGCAACTGGCAGGAGCCATATGGTTGTCGCTTTATTGTATGCAATGCAATCGCGATGTAATGCTTTACTTTATTATTAAACGGTAGTGATAGTCATGGAAGCATAAGATTGGCGAGACGACAAGGATGCTACGATGGAGATCAAGGTGTCGCGCCGGTGACGATGGTGATCATGATGGTGCTTCGGAGATGGAGATCACAAGCACAAGATGATGATGGCCATATCATATCACTTATATTGATTGCATGTGATGTTTATCCTTTTATGCATCTTATCTTGCTTTGATTGACGGTAGCATTATAAGATGATCTCTCACTAAATTATCAATAAGTGTTCTCCCTGAGTATGCACCGTTGCCAAAGTTCGTCGTGCCCAGACACCACGTGATGATCGGGTGTGATAAGCTCTACGTCCATCTACAACGGGTGCAAGCCAGTTTTGCACACGTAGAATACTCAGGTTAAACTTGACGAGCCTAGCATATGCAGATATGGCCTCGGAACACGGAGACCGAAAGGTCGAGCGTGAATCATATAGTAGATATGATCAACATAACGATGTTCACCATTGAAAACTACTCCATCTCACGTGATGATCGGTTATGGTTTAGTTGATTTGGATCACGTGATCACTTAGAGGATTAGAGGGATGTCTATCTAAGTGGGAGTTCTTAAAGTAATTTGATTAATTGAACTTAAACTTATCATGAACTTAGTACCTGATAGTATCTTTCTTGTGTATGTTGATTGTAGATAGATGGCTCGTGCTGTTGTTCCGTTGAATTTTAATGCGTTCCTTGAGGAAGCAAAGTTGAAAGATTATGGTAGGAATTACACGGACTGGGTCCGTAACTTGAGGATTATCCTCATTGCTGCTCAGAAGAATTACGTCCTGGAAGCACCGCTGGGTGCCAGGACTGCTGCTGGAGCAACACCAGATGTTATGAACATCTGGCAGAGCAAAGCTGATGACTACTCGATAGTTCAGTGTGCCATGCTTTACGGCTTAGAATCGGGACTTCAACGACGTTTTGAATGTCATGGAGCATATGAGATGTTCCAGGAGTTGAAGTTAATATTTCAAGCAAATGCCCGGATTGAGAGATATGAAGTCTCCAATAAGTTCTATAGCTGCAAGATGGAGGAGAACAGTTCTATCAGTGAGCATATACTCAAAATGTCTGGGTATAATAATCACTTGATTCAGATGGGAGTTAATCTTCCAGATGATTGCGTCATTGACAGAATTCTCCAATCACTGCCACCAAGCTACAAGAGCTTCGTGATGAACTATAATATGCAAGGGATGAACAAGACTATTCCCGAGCTCTTCGCAATGCTGAAAGCTGCGGAGGTAGAAATCAAGAAGGAGCATCAAGTGTTGATGGTTAACAAAACCACTAGTTTCAAGAAAAAGGGAAAAGGGAAGAAGAAGGGGAACTTCAAGAAGAACGGCAAGCAAGTTGCTGCTCAGGAGAAGAAACCCAAATCTGGACCTAAGCCTGAAACTGAGTGCTTCTACTGCAAGCAGACTGGTCACTGGAAGCGGAACTGCCCCAAGTATTTGGCGGATAAGAAGGATGGCAAGGTGAACAAAGGTATATGTGATATACATGTTATTGATGTGTACCTTACTAGAGCTCGCAGTAGCACCTGGGTATTTGATACTGGTTCTGTTGCTAATATTTGCAACTCGAAACAGGGACTACGGAATAAGCGGACACTGGCAAAGGAAGAGGTGACGATGCGTGTGGGAAACAGTTCCAAAGTCGATGTGATCGCGGTCGGCACGCTACCTCTACATCTACCTTCGGGATTATTATTAGACCTAAATAATTGTTATTTGGTGCCAGCGTTGAGCATGAACATTATATCTGGATGTTGTTTGATGCGAGACGGTTATTCATTTAAATCAGAGAATAATGGTTGTTCTATTTATATGAGTAATATCTTTTATGGTCATGCACCTTTGAAGAGTGGTCTATTTTTGATGAATCTCGATAGTAGTGATACACATATTCATAATGTTGAAGCCAAAAGATGCAGAGTTGATAATGAAAGTGCAACTTATTTGTGGCACTGTCGTTTAGGTCATATCGGTGTAAAGCGCATGAAGAAACTCCATACTGATGGACTTTTGGAACCACTTGATTATGAATCATTTGGTACTTGCGAACCGTGCCTCATGAGCAAGATGACTAAAACACTGTTCTCCGGTACTATGGAGAGAGCAACAGATTTGTTGGAAATCATACATACCGATGTATGTGGTCCGATGAATATTGAGGCTCGTGGCGGATATCGTTATTTTCTCACCTTCACATATGACTTAAGCAGATATGGGTATATCTACTTAATGAAACACAAGTCTGAAACATTTGAAAAGTTCAAAGAATTTCAGAGTGAAGTTGAAAATCATCGTAACAAGAAAATAAAGTTTCTACGATCTGATCATGGAGGAGAATATTTGAGTTACGAGTTTGGTGTACATTCAAAAAATTGTGGAATAGTTTCGCAACTCACGCCACCCGAAACACCACAGCGTAGTGGTGTGTCCGAACGTCATAATCGTACTTTACTAGATATGGTGCGATCTATGATGTCTCTTACTAATTTACCGCTATCGTTTTGGGGCTATGCTTTAGTGACGGCCGCATTCACGTTAAATAGGGCACCATCAAAATCCGTTGAGACGACGCCTTATGAACTGTGGTTTGGAAAGAAACCAAAGTTGTCGTTTCTTAAAGTTTGGGGCTGCGATGCTTATGTGAAAAAGCTTCAACCTGATAAGCTCGAACCCAAATCGGAGAAATGTGTCTTCATAGGATACCCAAAGGAGACTGTTGGGTACACCTTCTATCACAGATCCGAAGGCAAGATATTTGTTGCTAAGAATGGATCCTTTCTAGAGAAGGAGTTTCTCTCGAAAGAAGTGAGTGGGAGGAAAGTAGAACTTGATGAGGTAACTGTACCTGCTCCCTTATTGGAAAGTAGTACATCACAGAAAACTGTTTCTGCGACACCTACACCAATAAGTGAGGAAGTTAATGATAATGATCATGAAACTTCAGAACAAGATGCTACTGAACCTCGTAGATCAACCAGAGTGAGATCCGCGCCAGAGTGGTACGGTAATCCAGTTCTGGAAGTCATGCTACTAGATCATGATGAACCTACGAACTATGAAGAAGCGATGGTGAGCCCAGATTCTGCAAAGTGGCTTGAAGCCATGAAATCTGAGATGGGATCCATGTATGAGAACAAAGTATGGACTTTGGTTGACTTGCCCGATGATCGGCAAGCAATTGAAAATAAATGGATCTTCAAGAAGAAGACTGACGCTGATGGTAATGTTACTGTCTACAAAGCTCGACTTGTCGCAAAAGGTTTTCGACAAGTTCAAGGGGTTGACTACGATGAGACCTTCTCACCCGTAGCGATGCTTAAGTCTGTCAGAATCATGTTAGCGATTGCCGCATTTTATGATTATGAAATTTGGTAGATGGATGTCAAAACTGCATTCCTAAATGGATTTCTGGAAGAAGAGTTGTATATGATGCAACCGGAAGGTTTTGTCGATCCAAAGGGAGCTAACAAAGTGTGCAAGCTCCAGCGATCCAATTATGGACTGGTGCAAGCCTCTCGGAGTTGGAATAAACGCTTTGATAGTGTGATCAAAGCATTTGGTTTTATACAGACTTTCGGAGAAGCCTGTATTTACAAGAAAGTGAGTGGGAGCTCTGTAGCATTTCTGATATTATATGTGGATGACATATTACTGATTGGAAATGATATAGAATTTCTGGATAGCATAAAGGGATACTTGAATAAGAGTTTTTCAATGAAAGACCTCGGTGAAGCTGCTTACATATTAGGCATAAAGATCTATAGAGATAGATCAGACGCTTAATTGGACTTTCACAAAGCACATACCTTGACAAGATTTTGAAGAAGTTCAAAATGGATCAAGCAAAGAAAGGGTTCTTGCCTGTGTTACAAGGTGTGAAGTTGAGTCAGACTCAATGCCCGACCACTGCAGAAGATAGAGAGAAAATGAAAGATGTTCCCTATGCTTCAGCCATAGGCTCTATCATGTATGCAATGCTGTGTACCAGACCTGATGTGTGCCTTGCTATAAGTTTAGCAGGGAGGTACCAAAGTAATCCAGGAGTGGATCACTGGACAGCGGTCAACAACATCCTGAAATACCTGAAAAGGACTAAGGATATGTTTCTCGTATATGGAGGTGACAAAGAGCTCACCGTAAAAGGTTACGTTGATGCAAGCTTTGACGCTGATCCGGACGATTCTAAATCGCAAACTGGATACGTGTTTACATTAAACGGTGGAGCTGTCAGTTGGTGCAGTTCTAAACAAAGCGTCGTAGCGGGATCTACATGTGAAGCGGACTACATAGCTGCTTCGGAAGCAGCGAACGAAGGAGTCTGGATGAAGGAGTTCATATCCGATCTAGGTGTCATACCTAGTGCATCGGGTCCAATGAAAATCTTTTGTGACAATACTGGTGCAATTGCCTTGGCAAAGGAATCCAGATTTCACAAAAGGACCAAGCACATCAAGAGACGCTTCAATTCCATCCGGGATCTAGTCCAGGTGGGAGACATAGAGATTTGCAAGATAAATACGGATCTGAATGTTGCAGACCCGTTGACTAAGCCTCTTCCACGAGCAAAACATGATCAGCACCAAGACTCCATGGGTGTTAGAATCATTACAATGTAATCTAGATTATTGACTCTAGTGCAAGTGGGAGACTGAAGGAAATATGCCCTAGAGGCAATAATAAAGTTATTATTTATTTCCTTATATCATGATAAATGTTTATTATTCATGCTAGAATTGTATTAACCGGAAACATAATACATGTGTGAATACATAGACAAACAGAGTATCACTAGTATGCTTCTACTTGACTAGCTCGTTAATCAAAGATGGTTATGTTTCCTAACCATGAACAAAGAGTTGTTATTTGATTAACGAGGTCACATCATTAGTTGAATGATCTGATTGACATGACCCATTCCATTAGCTTAGCACCCGATCGTTTAGTATGTTGCTATTGCTTTCCTTCATGACTTATACATGTTCCTATGACTATGAGATTATGCAACTCCCGTTTGCCTGAGGAACACTTTGTGTGCTACCAAACGTCACAACGTAAAAGGGTGATTATAAAGGATCTCTACAGGTGTCTCCAATGGTAGATGTTGGGTTGGCGTATTTCGAGAATAGGATTTGTCACTCTGATTGTCGGAGAGGTATCTCTGGGCCCTCTCGGTAATGCACATCACATAAGCCTTGCAAGCATTGCAACTAATGAGTTAGTTGCGGGATGATGTATTACAGAATGAGTAAAGAGACTTGCCAGTAACGAGATTGAACTAGGTATTGGATACCGACGATCGAATCTCGGGCAAGTAACATACCGATGACAAAGGGAACAACGTATGTTGTTATGCGGTCTGACCGATAAAGATCTTCGTGGAATATGTAGGAGCCAATATGGGCATCCAGGTCCCGCTATTGGTTATTGACCGGAGATGTGTCTCAGTCATGTCTGCATTATTCTCGAACCGTAGGGTCCGCACGCTTAACGTTACGATGACAGTTATTATGAGTTTATGCATTTTGATGTACCGAAGTTAGTTCGGAGTCCCTGATGTGATCACGGACATGACGAGGAGTCTCGAAATGGTCGAGACATAAAGATTGATATATTGGAAGCCTATGTTTGGATATCGGAAATGTTCCGGGTGAAATCGGGATTTTACCGGAGTACCGGGAGGTTACCGGAACCTCCCGGGAGCTATATGGGCCTTAGTTGGCTTTAGTGGAAAGGAGAAAGGGGCAGCCCATGGTGGCCGCGCGCCTCCCCCCTCCCCTAGTCCTATTAGGACTAGGAGAGGTGGCCGGCCCCCCTCTCTCTCTTTCCCCCCTTAAGGAATCCTATTCCAACTAGGATTGGGGGGGGGGGCGGAATCCTACTCCCAGAGGGAGTAGGACTCTGCTGGCGCGCCCTCCTTGGCCGGCCAGCTCCTCCCCCTTGAACCTTTATATACGGGGGTAGGGGGCACCTCTAGACACACAAGTTGATCCTTGAGATCGTTCCTTAGCCGTGTGCGGTGCCCCCTGCCACCATATTCCACCTTGATCATATTGTAGCGGTGCTTAGGCGAAGCCCTGCGATGGTAGAACATCAAGATCGTCACCACGCCGTCGTGCTGACGGAACTCTTCCCCGACGCTTTGCTGGATCGGAGCCCGGGGATCGTCATCGAGCTGTACGTGTGCTAAGAACTCGGAGGTGCCGGAGTAACGGTGCTTGGATCGGTCGGATCGGGAAGACGTACGACTACTTCCTCTACGTTGTGTCAACGCTTCTGCAGTCGGTCTGCGTGGGTACGTAGACAACACTCTCCCCTCTCGTTGCTATGCATCACCATGATCTTGCGTGTGCGTAGGAATTTTTTTGAAATTACTGCGTTCCCCAACAAATATATATGACCAACATCATATAGCCAGCAATTTAGTTGTCAAAGAATTTCAGGGTGCTTAGTTTTGTCAAAGAATTCCAGGATGCTTAGAGGGTGCTTGGATCCAAGGGACTTATTTTAGTCTGACTAAAAATATTCTCTTTAAGAGGCTAAAGTTCCAAGCACCCCTGACTAAAGAGGGGCTAAAACTAGTCTTGAGACTAAATTTTTTTAGTCGGGGGTACCCCTACTAAAATGTGGATTAGTCCTCTCTCTACTCATTTAACTCCTCTCCTTTAACACAAGCAAGTTCTGGATTGGAGGGTTTGGAGGATAATAAATGCTCATTAACTTGATTTTAGCCTTTTTAGTATTTGGATCCAAGCATGGGTGAGGCTAGCATGTTTTAGTCCCACTACTTTTAGTCATGGGACTAAAACGTATCCAAGCACCCTCTTAGTTTTATTTGAGGGGTGGGTTGTGCTGGACACCATTATTGTGACTAGCCTTTTTAATAGTACTATATGCATAATTTGGCGACGAGCGCTCTCTATACGTACCACATCTTTTTTAATTTCAAGTTTTGCTCCATGACGCAATCCATCGATACTACTGCTGTACAAAAGTATACATTTTTTAAAAGGCTAGAGGGCGGGGCAGTCTAGCTTGGTCGGTTTCACGAGAGGCGAGGGCCTTTGTGATTTGACGGCTCATTACTGCTGGAAGATGGGGCCTCGTGATTTGACTGCTCGTATAAATGCGCCGACGACTTGATCGAGGAGGAGCAAAGAACTATGCGGTATACTCAAGTTTTCCACTGGAGTAGTACTGCGATGGAGGAGCACGAAACACGGCAGGCCAGTTCCATATGGCGATAAAAATGATCTAATTTGCTAGTCATCCCATTGTTAGCATTGTTCTATTCATTCCCTCAAAAAAAACCATTGTTCTATTCATGCCTCACAGAGAACGTAACGCGTGCGGCGAAACACCCGAAGCAAAAGATGAAACACATGAGCAAAAGAAGAAGGAAGATTATTACCCCAAATGATCTAATTCGCCGCGGAGTCGTAACTGCTTCTTCATCGCCTCCACGACCTCCATCTCCTTGCGCGTCTCCTCCGCCATCTTCTTCATTCTGTCCATGACGCCGGATTTCTCGACGCGAGCCTTCATCATCTGTTCCACGGCCGCATTACGTACCTTGACAGAAGCCGGGTGCTTGATGCGGAGCTTCGCCAACTCCTCCTTCTGTTCCATGACGAGGGCTTGCAGCATCTTCATCGAGGAACTACTATTCTCATGCAGCTTCTTCCAGCCGGCGTTCTTCTCCTTCAATAGGTCAATCTCGTGGCAGAGCTTCGCCTTGTCCTCCTGAAGTCGCAGGATTTCGCCGGTCGCCTTCTTCTCCGAGGCAATGCTCTTCTTTAACAGCATCACCAAGCCGGCGGTCAACTCCCCTTGCTGATTGAGCTTAGCGGGCATGTCGTCGAGGCTCTCCTTCAGCAACTCCATCAAGCCTTGGATGAACTCCTTCTGCTTATTGAGGTGCTTATTGAGCTGATCGGGCATGTCGTCGAGGGATAACGACTCGAGCTCCGCCGGCTCGGCATGTTCGCCTCCGCGCCTAGGGCGCTCCTGGGAGCCATCGCCTGCCCGTGAGAGATCTTTCAAGGTCTCTGCGTGGCGGCGAGCCCTCTCTTTTTTTCCGCAGCCTTGGTTGCCTCTCCCTTGTTATGAGTAGTTCTTGACCTAGAGCTCTGCTCACCGGCCATGGCAACGACGGACGAAGAAGAAGCACTTATGAGGAGGAAAGGTAGAGTAATTTTTGGTTAGGTAGTTCCCCTTTTTATAACCTAAGTACTAGCACTAGTACTAATACCTACATAGTGGGAACACGTTCAGGTTTGGTACGTACTAGTAGGTGTGAGCAGGCTTTTGAATGTGATGGGAATAAGGTAAAGATTAATTGATGGTTTTGGTTTCGAGGCCCGAAACGACTCCGGATGAGTTTAGCGGAACATAAATTTCAAGTACTACACTGCTCAAATGCGTAAATATTATGTTACTGCCAAAATTGGCACAAAATACGAAGGAGACCAATGGAAGTACTACTAGCAACCCACGATTTAACTACTCGCATACGCGCAGTGGAGTAATAATGTCTTTCTTCCGCCCTCACGTCCACTCAATTTGCATGCACTGTATTAATTGACCATCAATGAAGTGAATGACTTTACACACGTCAAATTATCACATGGGGTGGATCTTGGTACAAAATTGCGTCCGCTTGTGTACCCGTGTGTGCGTGCGAGGGAATGAGTGCGTGCGTGGCGTGCATGCACATCTTTGCTTCATGCATGTACCGCCAGTATGGCTCAGGGAGGACGAGTACATTCTTCTGGAACCAACAGCACATCACTGTGATCAATCCATGCAAGGAGGTCGCGACAACGCCTCCATATGTGCCATATGGCTTCATGAACTGCAAGAGAGACACTGTGTAGCGTGCCATTGGTATTCTAATTTACGTGTTTTGCACATACTCGAAGTACTAGTAAGGTACACGTGCATTGCACACATCAGATTTTGCAACCAAATTATGAATAAATACCACACTATAGCATGTAAGCTCTGAGTCATATATGCCTGATGTAGCCCTTCGTTTAATTCTTATAGTTCATCTCATTCAAAATCAATTAGTTTTTATAAAAAAGCTAAGAACGCGGGAATAGGAAAAACATGGGATTATAGTGGAATGTCGTCTTGAATCCTACAGGATTGTACGAGTGTTTGATTGTGCATAGAAAAAACGCAGAATGGTTTCAAATAGGTTTGAGTGGATGGGATGTTTCCTATGAAATCTAGTGCAAATGAATCATATGAAAAAATTCCTATGGTTTACAATCCTACGAATCAAACAACCAAGATAGGAAAAATTCCTAATGATTAGAATCCTCCAAAATTCCTTTGAGAATCCTTTGAATCAAATAATCCCTTAATCTATTTTATGATTCATGGAATTGTGCGTTGTAAAGCATAAAGTAAAAACAAATAATGGCAATTCAACTAGAAAAAAGTTTGGGAAGTTATGATACGGAAGATTCTAGAACAAAAGAGAACCACTGTTGTTTTGAGGTTTGTGCATTATGCTTAAGTTCAACCATGGAGTCTGCTAGATTGTACATGTGGCAAAATCCGCTGGGGGGGGGCTAGAAGATGGTGCAAGGGGCCGAGTGGAGGGGGACTATGAAGGAATGCACAAGTGCGAGATCGATATTTAGAGAGAGAGGGGGCGAACAAGTGCGCTGTTGCGCACAGTGGCGGAGCCATGCAAAATAGATGAGCTAGGGGGCCAAGCATTGCTAATCCTTTATGAAGAGGGTCAATTCATGAAGCTAAACCATTTTTAGCAGCAATTGTCTAATGATCACATTCATATTAGCCTCGATATATAGTGATGTTAGGGGGGGAGGGGGCAGCACCCTTACTGGCCCTATCTTCGCCATTGTGCACGCGTCTGAGAGATAAAGCGGAAGGCATGGATGATGAGAGGGGACGTTGGATATATAATTAATGTGGGTGTATTAGCTATATATGTTAATCCTATATAGAGAGTTATAGATTGATCGATGTGGACGTGGGAAAGAGGGTGAGACCTCACTGGATATATCGATTGATCAGTTTGTGCGGAAAACTATGAAAGACCTAGCTATATGCACACATACATAGAGAAACATCGATCGTTGTGCATGCAGGCGTGAGAGATAAAGAATGCCCGATATGATGGAGAGGGGGATGTGTGTGGGTGTGTGCCTTCATGGGAGGCCGACCTAAAGAAAAAGATTGCATGTGTGCGATGGATAATGCCGACTGGTAGTGTGTGTGCATGCATGCATGAGAGAAAGTTAGTGGTACAATTATAAAGAGAAGACTACTGTGTGGGTGTAAAAGAATAGGTGAGGTCATAATCAATGTAAAGTTGAATTCAAATATTTGAATAAGAGATCCTGATGTTTGAAACCATGCATGCATGAATATAACGGAGATCTGCGCGGTGTGGTTTGGAAATGAGCATGTTGTAATGTATACACATTGAACAAGGTCAGACTGATTTGAATTTGAGATACCGATGGTAGACATCATTTGGCCACGTCGCATCCGTGCATGGACACACTATTCTAATTGGAGATGATGGGCGGCTTTCGCATCACATATCTATATCTATACCCCTATATTATATATATATATATATATTATATTTTATATGTTTTTATATTGTGTGCGGGTAACTTTAACTTTGAAAGATGGTCGTTGGATGAGGCGAATCCGATGGTCCAAAGATGGCAAATTTGAGCACTACTGGCCGTTGGATATCATCTAGATTCCACCAGATTTCGCCACATGTATAATTTAGAAGACTTCATGGTTGAACTTAAGAATAATGCACAAATATAAAAACACAAGCACTTCTTATTTGTTCTAGAATCTTCCGTATCAGAATTGCCCAAATGTTTTTCTACGTGATTTGCCATCATTTGTTTTTTACTTTATGTCTTATGACGCACAATTCCATGAATATTAAAATAGATTAGCTTTCTTATAAAAACTAGATGATTTTGAATAAAATAAACTATAAGAATTAAACGAACATCTACATCATGCATATATGACTCAAAGCTTGCATGCTATAATATGGTATTTATTCATAATTTGGTTGCCAAATCTCATGCGTGCAATGCACGTGTACCTTACTCTAGTCTAAATGGTGTTTGTGTGCGTGTTGTGCGTGTTGAGGTGCAAATTGTCTTTTTTTGTACACGTTAAGCTTGTTCTTCCGAAATTTTGAGCCGCGCCTTGTTATGCCGAAAATTCAAGCTAGCGTCTGTGTCTATCGTGTTGCAAAACTCCCGCCTCTTCAACCCGCGCCTTGTTAGCCCGAAATATTTAAGATATATCTTTGTCTCGTTGTGCTCCGACAACTCCCTCCATCTCAACCCGCGCCTTGCTATTCCGAAATTACAACGCGCGCGAAAACTCCCACCTCCTGTGAAATCCCGACACGTGAAATGCCCATGGTACCCCTGAACCGAAAGAACTGCCTCAAATCGGTGGGGGTACTTTCGTAACTTACCCCACATTTAGGACAAGCGCGTCTCTAAGCCATGGTTCCCCACTGCCATCCCATCCGCCCACCCATTCGTACACCGAGGTCACAAAAACCCGCGACGAAACCCCACACCCTGCTCCGTCCGCCAACTAGCTGGAGCCTCTTCCCTGACGACGTCGTCCACAACAACACCTCGACGTCCCTCATCCACCGTACCGGATGAGGATCCGTCGTTGATCTCATCGTCCCGCCAGTTCAGCCACCCCGTCCTCCACCTCCAAGGAGCTGCCCCGACGTTCCCCTCGTCTTTCGCGCCACCTCCATTCCCACACCACCGTCTTCACCTGCACCACTGGAAGAGCATCATCATCACCGTTTCCTCGGATGAAGCTACAGCCTAATCGGCGCCACCAAAGAGGTTGTACACTAATCGCCGCATTTTCTTCTTGATTCGATCTCACGGTGCTGCCGGCGCTCGGTCCCGAGCCGACACGGCGCGACTCCATCCACGGCGGCGTCGCCAGCCACTTCCTCCACGCGCCGCTCCCTCAGCGGCGACGTCCACATCAGTAGGAGCTGCTGCTGCTTTAGCTCTCGCTCGCGCTGCCGCTCTGCTCTTGCTCCCGGTCCCCTGCCTGGTCTGCTCTTGCTATTGCTCTTGCTCGTGCTGCTGCTCTCGCTCTTGCTCTTGCTTGCGATGCTGCTCCGATTTAGCTACACTTCAGTCGACTGAATCAACTTTTGGGTCAGTCGATTTTCAGGGGGTGGGGGGAGGGAGGGGGGGGGGGCTCGCCGGGGGGAAGGAAGAACCAGCCGCAGCGGGGAGGGGGGCTCGCCGGAGAGGTATCCCACTATCTATCTTAGGGTTCAGGATGGGGGCGGTGGTCGCCGGCGGTGGCACGGCATTGGCGGGGCGGTGGTGTGGGGATCGTTGGAGAAAAAGCTTGGCACGGGGGGGGGGGGGCTAGGGGGGTGGCGGGGGCGGGCAGGGGCGGCGGCGGACCGGCGATGGGGAGTGTTTTCGGGGCGGCCGGGGCGGCCGGGGGCTGCTGTTTGACCGATGGTGGCTGGAGGCTCAGGAGGGGTGGAGGTTGAAGATGAACCGCAAGACCTTGATTTCGTATCCAACGGCTGCAAAATTGACTGACCAGAGATGAAAAAGTCAGTCGACCGACGTGTAGCCTCACCTTGCTAGTGCGTTCAGTTTTGACAGCAAAATTCAGTTTCGACAGCAAAATTCAGTTTCGACAGTTAAGTTCAGTTTCAACAGTTAAGTTCAGTTTCGACAGTTAAATTCACTTTCGACAGTTAAGTTCAGAGATGAGCGGCTGATGTATTTTACATCTAGCACTTTGTGGTTATGTATTTTACGTCATGTATTGGAGATGCTATTAGAATTCCACTCAGGTTAACATTGTTCGTTGTCTCTCTTGTCCTGCTTCAGCCTCGGCGTCGTACAACTCAGTGGAGCTGCTCCAATGATGAAACCCTCCATCACAGCGGAGCAGTACCTCGGGCTCTATCTCCAGACGCCTAAGATCTTCTTCCCCTCCTCCGACAGCCAAGTCAGCCGGAGTATCCTCACCGGCCAACCCAATCATGCTGAGATCGACATGGCTTCGCCAAAGAGATTGTACACTTGTTGCATCTCTTTTTTACTCTTCATGTTATATATATTGTCCACTGAGCACTCGTAGTAACGGGAAATACGATTATTTTATCCTACTATATGACAAGCAGTGAGGTACCAGGCAACTTAGCTATCCGTGATGGACTCTCTTGAATGCCATCATTATTTATCTCTGCGCGTTTGAGCTGTGCATTTGTCGATGGGCCTGGGAGTTGAGCTAGTATGACAGTGGCCTGGGTCCAAAGTAATAGAAGTAGCACAAAAACATTTTTTTAGTGTAGGATTTTCCTTGCTCAAGCCTGCCTACTAGAATCACCAGTGCTTGAAAGGAAAAGTGAATGAAAAACATCGGAATTGGAAAGTTTCCTATGGTACTACTTTTCATGAATTTGGTGCAAAGGAATGGAGCAAAGGAAAACTGTAGGATTTGTTCCTTTGGTGTCTCCTTGAAAGAAAAACCGTAGGAATTCTAATTTCCACTTCTCCTTTTCATATTCCTATTCATCAAGCACAAGACTAAGAGATAGTAGCATAATATCATTATAACCGTACATTTTCTTGTGGTTTGACTTAATCTCACCATGCTTTTTTGCATCCTGTGATCTTCCAATTGTTGTGAATCAAACACCCAGATTGGCAGAAATCCTGTGTTTTTAAATTCTCTGTTTTGCACGTGCATTCCTATCCTATTCCTGTCTATTTCCTATCCCTGCATTGTTAGAATCCTCAAATTCAAACAAGCCCTTACTCAATTACTTCTGTTACAGATATGTGTCAAAGAAAACCTTGTGTGGTTTGTCCTGCTCCTGCGGCGCTGTGTTCCACCCCAGATCAGCTGCTCCAACGACGGAAGGGTTCACCACAGCAGGGATCCGCTCTCCAGACTGTCTTTCGCCGCCTCAAATCTTCTTCCCCGCCGCCGACAGCCACGACAACTGCATTACCATCATCAACTGAGCAGATGACCTTGAGGACTACACGAGTCCGCAAGAGAGGTCGCACTGTTCCATGTCTGCTTATGTTATGCATTGCTTAATATGATGACATGCTACATTATCATCGTGTTCACCTATTAGACTCCGAGTCAGGTCCAAACTAATGCTGAAACTTGAGTTTTTAAATGTTTGTGGGGTACATATTGGGGCAGCAATCAGTACTATCTGTCTACTATCTGGTTAATCTCCGGTGTCTACTATGAGTTTCATGCTGGGTGCAAACAAACATTAAAGGAGCCATTATCTGTATTTTTTAACTAAAGTTATTATCTACCTGCTATCACTGGTTTTGGGTCTATCCACAGTTTACTACCATCACTCTGGATTTGTGCATGCACTCCTTACATAATCTCACTATGTTTACCTATGCATGCCAATGATTGTACACAATGGAACTGATCATGTAGAGCAAAAGAAACGAGCCTTGCGTGGCAATAAAATTTCATGCAGTTCCATGGTGGGTGCAAAGGCAGCCCCCTCCACCCATTTCGGATCGTAATCAAGAGGAAGATAACTGTTCTGAGGGGGATTCAGAAGGAGAAGATCACTCCTATTTACCACATGAGGTCTTCGCTCTAACTTTGCATGCTGATGTTGGTAATATCATGCATATGGTGCCTTGCATTGCTTACTGTATACATTAAAGATGTCATCTGCTTAGTTTATACATGCTTTGTGTCAATGCCATCTGTTTAGTTTCTTTATCGTATATGTGAATCATGCAATGCCATCTTGTTTAGCCAGGCATCATATATGTGAATTTTGCAGTGCCACCTTGGTTAGCCAGTCATCTTATATGTGAATTATATCATGCCATAATTTTTTTATTACGTGTTAAATTTGTCAACAATTTTAGTATATTCAATTACTCTTCCTGTGCATCAGCCATTCGGCACGGTCATGGAAAAATCTGGAGTGGAAACAAGGTCTTCAGAACAGACAATGCTATCTGACGAAGCACATGTCTTGCTGGTTACCGATAGCTCGTGAGAGGAGGATTCAGAGACAGATGACCAGTCATATTCCCCCACCCCCCGAGGTGCATGCCCTAACTTTGCAGGGTTATGTTTCTCATATCGTGCGTATGGTATCTTGCATTGCTATGTCATTTGCTTAGTTTAGACATGCTTTGTGTGAATGCCACATGTTTAGTGTCTAATTACCATATATGTGAATTATGCAATGCCATCTTGTTGCAAGACATTATATATGTGAATTATGCAATGTTATCTCATTGCAAGGCATTATGTATGTGAATTATGCAATGCCATGCTGTTTAGGCAAGCGTCATATATGTGAATTATATCATGCCGTCCTTTTTTGTATTTCTCATTACTTTTGTCGACAATGTTTGTATATTCAACTGCTCTTCCTGTGCATCAGCGATTTGAATTGATGATGGAGAAATCTGGTGTGAAAACAAGGTCTTCAGAGCAGACAATGCTACCTACTGAAGCAGATATCTTGCTGGTTACAGATAGCTCTTCAGAGGAGGATTCAGAGGCAGATGACCAGTTCTATTATCCCCCTGAGGTGTATGCTCAAACTTGGCAGGGTTATATTACTCATATAATGCATATGTTGTATTGCAATGCTTAGTTTTTACATCATATACACAATATTGAATGCCATCTCCTTAGTTGACACATCATATATGCGATTGCCCTCTACTCACTTCCTTAGTATATAAATCATATATTTGAATTATGTCATGCCATGATGTTTACATAGACAGCATGTATCTGAATTATGGCATGCAAACCCATTTTCTAAAGACATAATTATAGTTATATCATCTCATCCTGTTTACATAGTCATCATATTTTAAATTATGTCATTCTATCCATGAATTATATCATGCCATCATGTTTCCATCGACGACATGTTTGTGATTTATGGCACGCCAACCACTTAATAGACAGATCGTATAGTTATATCATGTCATCCTGTTTACATAGTCATCATATTTTGAAGTATGTCATTCTATCCTGTTTAGTTAGCCATCATACATGTGAAATTGTGTCATGCTATCCTGTTTAATTAGCCATCATATATGTGAAATTATGTCCTGCTATTCTGTTTGCTTAGACAACATAAATGTGAATTATTTCATGCCCTATTTTCTTCCCTACTATCCATTGCACCTGTCTATCTTACAATGTATGTACATTCAATTACTTTTCTTGTTTATTAGCCATTTCAATTGGAGGGAGTGATGGCAGTATCTGTGGGAGTAAAAACACGGTCTTCAGAAAAGAACGTGCTACCTGTCGATGCAGATAGAACCACTGTTGTACTTGCCCAAGAACCAGCCCCACCACACATAACCCACACTCATGCAGATTGTACCCCTATCCAGTTGGACAGGGAACCAGCTACACCCCTTCTAACCCCAACCCCAACAGATAGACACCCAGTTCCCATTGACACAACACCGTCTCCACCACAGAGCACCCAAACACGAGCAGTTAGTAAGGCAACTGTAGTGCCCAAATCACGAGGACCACCACTCTAAACTCGAAGTCAATGCTTAAAGCAGAAGAAGAATTGTTCTCAGGTCAGGTTTCGTAGCTATGGTTCATACTACTTTGCTCTTGCATCACTGTATTTACTGATACCAACTAATTTCAAATTTGAAGGATGCAATTGAAACTCCAATGGCGCAACAGGTATGTTTTAAACCAGTTTCTTCAACGTGTTTGGCTATTTGCTGTTGTAACTTTCTCTATGTTGATTTCAGTTTCAATTGAATAAACAGTTATGTTCTCATGCCATGCACATTACAAGTGTTGTTATTGCTCTGTAGTTTCCCACACTTATATTCTATCTGTGCTGCTTTGTCTTAAATAGATATGATTCGAACTGTATCTATCTTGATTTGGCAACATAAACTAGAATGATATAGACCATACAGTGACGATACTACATAGATATATGTTTGTTTCATGTTGTTATCCTGTCCACCTTACTACTGAACTAGTTTACCAAAACGAGTTTCATATACTACATTGTAAACCTGAGATGTGTTTGTTTGTTTGTCTTTTAGAATGCGGATAAAATATTGGAGAAGAGTACCCTGTTATGCAATGGTAAAGGAAGTAATGCAGATAAGGTTCAAGATAGTGAGACATCCCTGTTGGTCTCCAAGAAAGCTGATAAAAACTATATTGAAGACACTGGGACAACCCCAAAGTCCTATCTTGATGTAGTGTTCGAGTTACTGGCTACCACTGTTGGCACCAGCTCTTCAAACTCGTTGCCTGAATCAGTTCGGCTTCTTGAGTATCAACTTCAAGTTGAAAGACATTGATCAGATGTTATGCGACAGGAAGCCGAAGGACTGAGGAAGTCCCTGCAGAATTCAGATGCATACTTTCTGGTGCAACAGCAAGCGCTGGAGGACTTAAGCGCCAAACAAGAGAATGTTAATAAGCTTGCTAAGCATCTTGCCAGCATTATGGGTACCCAGGATATTGTTTCTTGAGCTCTTCTAAAGTGGTTTCAGTTCTGGACTTGTTTTGTTGCGGCGTTTATATGCTGTTGTGTTCCCTATATTTGCACTGGTGGAAAACTTTGATGCCCAGTGGATGTAATATGTGTAATAGCCATGATAGCCTAGTGTAAGTTGCTTGCTTATTTATTTCCTCATTGTAATGTTTATTTGTTTGCTTGTAGTCAGTGCAGTTCTTTTTCTGCGGTTTGCTAGTGGCTGCAATAACCTATTTTTAAAAACTAGGACACAATAACCATGGGCTAATATTTAATGTAGTGACACTGGGCCTCCTACGGGCCGTATAAACAGTGGGCCTTCTACGGACCGTATAAACAGTGGGCCTTCTACGGGCCATAGAAACAGTGGGCCTTCTACGGGCCGTAGAAACAATGGGCCTTCTATGGGCCATAGAAACAATGGGCCTTCTATGGGCCGTATCATCAATGGGCCTTATACGGGCCGTTTGATCGATTGGCCAAACATGGGCCAAACAGACCGCATTCTGGCCGTAAACGGGCTAGAGTTGGAATCGTCCGTTCATGGGCCGACCATAACGGGGCACCGTTAATAGGCCGTATTTGATGACGCTATGAAAACGGCCCAACATATTAACGGACCACAAACCGGACGACTGTAACCACGGGCTGAATTTGGCCCACAAGCAGAAAATGGCAGTAACGGGCCGTAAGTAAATGAATGCTGGAAAATAGCCCAAGAATAAATGGGCTCTGAGAAGGCCGAAAGATAACATGGGCTGGAAATGGCCCAACGGAATAACGGGCCGTTAATGGGTATAAAGTGATACACTGTTCTTTACGGGCCAGTTTCACCACGGGCCGTTAATGGGTGTAAAGTGATACACTGTTCATTACGGGCCAGTTTCACCACGGGCCGTTAATAGGCCAAGAGTTACATAGGGCCTCATATGGGCCGAAAGACGTCATGGGCCATACATGGGCCAGAAGTGAAAACGGGCTGGAATCATATTGGATGGCCCAGATGACACCACTGGGCCTAATTCGAATAGGGCGTAACGGGCCTTGGGTTAGCGGGCTGTAAATGGGCTATATGCGAACATGCCGTTAACAGGCTTTCCATGGGCCAGCCCGCCACCTTTTTACCAAGTCAAACGGGTCGGCCTTTTCACAGGAATGGGCCTCTGTTGGGCCGTGCCACGTGTCGACGTATCATAGGTGCCTTCTGTCGAATGAGTGGATGACATCTGTCCCAGCGATGAGCCGACACGTGTTTCCTCCAGCCAATGATGATTTTACACGTGGAAAATCCCCATTGGTCGGGGCTGTTAATGGGTTATCGGATCCAAAACCCGACCTGATAGCTTAACGGTGTTCCGTTACAGTGGATGCCACGTGTCGGTCACCCTTGACGAAAGCACTTCTATGACGCGCGATTTATCGTCATGGAAGTGGACACTTCCATGATGATAATTTTGGTAATGTCATGGAACACTTCTACGACAGCACAAGTATGACTATCTTGATTCTGTCATAAAATCGTCATGGATGTACATGCTTGACAGAAAACACGACCTACTGTGACAAACACGTATCATCACAGAAGTGTATTTTTTTGTAGTGTCGGGGTACTAGCGGCAGAGGTCCGCCATTTACTCCTTGGCGGCGGCCGCCGCGATGCGTTCCTGTTGGGGAACATAGTAATTTCAAAAAATTTCCTATGCACACGCAAGATCATGGTGATGCATAGCAATGAGAGGGGAGAGTGTTGTCTACGTACCCTCGTAGACCGTAAGCGGAAGCGTTATATCAACGTGGTTGATGTAGTCGTACGTCTTCACGATCCGACCGATCCAAGCACCGAAAGCATGCACCTCCGAGTTCTGCACACGTTCGGCTCGGTGACGTCCTCGCCTTCTCGATCCAGCAAGAGGGGCGAAGTAGTAGATGAGTTCCAGCAGCACGACAGCATGGTGACGGTGTTGGTGAAGAACAATCTTCGCAGGGCTTCGCCTAAGCACTACGAAAACTATGACGAAGGATAAACTAGAGGAGACGGGGTTGCCGGCACACAGCTTGGTGTTTCTTGATCTGTCTTTGGTGCTAGCCCTACCCCTCTATTTATATGTTGAGCCCTGGGGTCGAAACTTGGAGTAAAAGCCTCCTCAAAGTCGGTTTCACCCGAAAGGCAAGAGTCCTTCTCGGACTCCAGGGCTAGACGCAAGGGTTCCCGGCGTCTATCCCCTATACGCCAAGGTTCCTGGCGTCTAGCCTCTGGTCTCCGCACAACTTCCTTTTGCACTTTCCAAAAGCCTCGTGGGCTTTCCCCTTTGGCCCAGATAAAGTGTTCTCGTGCCCAAACATTTCGGGAAACATCCGGAACCCCTTCCGGTGAATTCCGGAACCCTTCCGGAGATCAAACACTACTATCCACATATCAATCTTTACTTCCGGACCATTCTGGAGTTCCTCGTCATATCTGTGATCTCATCCAAAACTCCGAACAATATTCGGTCACCAACATACATAACTCATAGTACTATATCGTCAACGAACGTTAAGCATGCGGACCCTACGGATTCGAGAACTATGTAGACATGACCGAGACACCTCTCTTGTCAATAACCAATAGCGGGACCTGGATGCCCATATTGGCTCCTACATATTCTACGAAGATCTTTATCGGTCAGACCGCATAACAACATACGTTGTTCCCTTTGTCATCGGTATGTTACTTGCCCGAGATTCGATCGTCGGTATCTCAATACCTAGTTCAATCTCGTTACCGGCAAGTCTCTTTACTCGTTCCGTAATACATCATCCCGCAACTAACTCATTAGTTCAATGCTTGCAAGGCTTATAGTGATGTGCATTACCGAGTGGGACCAGAGATACCTCTCCGACAATCGGAGTGACAAATCCTATTCTCGAAATACGCCAACCCAACAAGTACCTTCGGAGACACCTGTAGAGCACCTTTATAATCACCCAGTTACGTTGTGACGTTTGGTGGCACACAAAGTGTTCCTCCGGTAAACGGGAGTTGCATAATCTCATAGTCATAGGAACATGTATAAGTCATGAAGAAAGCAATAGCAACAAACTAAACGATCAAGTGCTATGCTAACGGAATGGGTCAAGTCAATCACATCATTCTCCTAATGATGTGATCCCGTTAATCAAATGACAACTCATGTCTATGGTTAGGAAACATAACCATCTTTGATCACCGAGCTAGTCTAATAGAGGCATACTAGTGACACTCTGTTTGTTTATGTATTCACACATGTATTATGTTTCCGGTTAATACAATTCTAGCATGAATAATAAACATTTATCATGAGATAAGGAAATGAATAATAACTTTATTATTGCCTCTAGGGCATATTTCCTTCAGTCTCCCACTTGCACTAGAGTCAATAATCTAGTTCACATTGCCATGTGATTTGACATCAATAGTTCACATGACCATGTGATTAACTCCCATAGTTCACATCGACATGTGACCAACACCCAAATACTAGAGTCAACAATCTAGTTCACATCGCTTATGTGATTAACACCCAAAGAGTACTGAGGTGTGATCATGTTTTGCTTGTGAGAGAAGTTTAGTCAACGGGTCTGCCACATTCAGATCCGTAAGTATTTTGCAAATTTCTATGTCAACAATGCTCTGCATGGAGCTACTCTAGCTAATTGCTCCCACTTTCAATATGTATCCAGATTGAGACTTAGAGTCATCTGGATCAGTGTAAAAACTTGCATCGACGTAACCCTTTACGACGAACCTTTTGTCACCTCCATAATCGAGAAACATATCCTTATTCCACTAAGGATAATTTTGATCAATGTCCAGTGATCTACTCCTAGATCACTATTGTACTCCCTTGCCAAACTCAGGGCAGGGTATACAATAGGTCTAGTACACAGTATGGCATACTTTATAGAACCTATGGCTGAGGCATAGGGAATGACTTTCATTCTCTCTCTATCTTCTGCCGTGGTCGGGTTTTGAGTCTTACTCAACTTCACACCTTTGTAACACAGGCAAGAACTCCTTCGTTGACTGTTCCATTTTGAACTACTTCAAAATCTTGTCAAGGTATGTACTCACTGAAAAAACTTATCAAGCGTCTTGATCTATCTCTATAGATCTTGATGCTCAATATGTAAGCAGCTTCACCGAGGTCTTTCTTTGAAAAACTCCTTTCAAACATTCCTTTATGCTTTGTAGAATAATTCTACATTATCTCCGATCAACAATATGTCTTTCACATATACTTATCAGAAATGCTGTACTGCTCCCACTCACTTTCTTGTAAATACAGGCTTCACCGCAAGTCTGTATAAAACTATATGCTTTGATCAATTTATCAAAGCATATATTCCAACTCCGAGATGCTTGCACCAGTCCATAGATGGATCGCTGGAGCTTGCATACTTTGTTAGTACCTTTAGGATTGACAAAACCTTCTGGTTGCAACATATACAATTCTTCTTTAATAAATCCATTAAGGAATGCAGTTTTGTTTATCCATTTGCCAGATTTCATAAAATGCGGCAATTGCTAACATGATTCGGACAGACTTAAGCATAGATACGAGTGAGAAACTCTCATCATAGTCAACACCTTGAACTTGTCGAAAACCTTTTTGCGACAATTCTAGCTTTGTAGATAGTAACACTACTATCAGCGTTCGTCTTCCTCTTGAAGATCCATTTAATCTCAACGGCTCGCTGATCATTGGGCAAGTCAATCAAAGTCCATACTTTGTTCTCATACATGGATCTCATCTGAGATTTCATGGCCTCAAGCCATTTCGCGGAATCTGGGCTCATCATCGCTTCCTCATAGTTCGTAGGTTCATCATGGTCAAGTAACATGACCTCCAGAACAGGATTACCGTACCACTTTGGTGCGGATCTCACTCTGGTTTACCTACGAGGTTCGTCAGTAACTTGATCTGAAGTTACATGATCATCATCATTAGCTTCCTCACTAATTGGTGTGGTAGTCACAGGAACAGATTTCTGTGATGAACTACTTTCCAATAAGGGAGCAGGTACAGTTACCTCATCAAGTTCTACTTTCCTCCCACTCACTTCTTTCAAGAGAAACTCCTTCTCTAGAAAGGATCCATTCTCAGCAATGAATATCTTGCCTTCAGATCTGTGATATAAGGTGTACCCAATATTTTCTTTTGGGTATCCTATGAAGACGCACTTCTCTGATTTGGGTTCGAGCTTATCATGTTGAAACTTTTTCACATAAGCATCGCAGTCCCAAATTTTAAGAAACGACAGCTTAGATTTCTTGCTAAACCATAGTTCATACGATGTCGTCTCAACGGATTTAGATGGTGCCCTTTTTAATGTGAATGCAGCTGTCTCTAATGCATAACCCCAAAACGATAGTGGTAAATCGGTAAGAGACATCATAGATTGCACTAAATCAAATAAAGTACGGTTATGATGTTCGGACACACCATTACGCTATGGTGTTCCAGGTGGCGTGATTAGTGAAACTATTTCACATTGTTTTAACTGAAGGACAAACTCGTAACTCAAATATTTTACTTCTGCGATCATATCGTAGAAACTTTTATTTTTGTTACGATGATTCTCCACTTCACTCTGAAATTCTTTGAACTTTTCAAATATTTCAGACTTGTGTTTCATCAAGTAGATATACTCATATCTGCTCAAATCATCTGTGAAGGTCAGAAAATAACAATACTTGCCGTGAGCCTTAACACTCATCGGACCGCATACATCAGTATGTATTATTTCCAATAAGTTAGTTGCTCGCTCCATTGTTACAGAGAACGGAGTCTTAGTCATCTTGCCCATGAGGCATGGTTCGCAAGCATCAAGTGATTCATAATCAAGTGATTCAAAAAGTCCATCAACATGGAGTTTCTTCATGCGCTTTACACCAATATGACCTTACCGGCAGTGCCACAAATAAGTTGCACTATTATTATTAACTTTGCATCTTTTGGTTTCAATATTATGAATATGTGTATCACTACGGTCGAGATCCAACGAACCATTTTCATTGGGTGTGTAACCATATAAGGTTTTATTCATGTAAACAGAACAACAATTTATTCTCTTACTTAAATGAATAACCGTATTGCAATAAACATGATCCAATCATATTCAGGCTCAACGCAAACACTAAATAACATTTATTTTAGGTTTAACACTAATCCCGAATGTATAGGGAGTGTGCGATGATGATCATATCAATCTTGGAACCATTTCCAATACACATTGTCACTTCACCCTTAACTAGTCTCTGTTCATTTTGCAACTCCCGTTTAGAGTTACTATTCTTAGCAACTGAAACAATATCAAATACCGTGGGGTTGCTATAAACACTACTAAAGTACACATCAATAACCTGTATATCAAATATACCCTTGTTCACTTTGCCATCTTTCTTATACACTAGACATTCAGGGCATTTCCGCTTCCAATGACTAGTCCCTTTGCAGTAGAAGCACTTAGTCTCAGGCTTAGGTCCAGACTTGGGCTTCTTCACTTGAGCAGCAACTTGCTTTCCGTTCTTCTTGAAGTTCCCTTTCTTTCCCTTGGCCATTTTCATGAAATTAGTGGTCTTGTTAATCATCAACACTTGATGCTCTTTCTTGATTTCTACCTTCATCGATTTCATCATCATGAAAAGCTCGGGAATCATTTACGTCATCCCTTGCATACTATAGTTCATCACGAAGTTCTACTAACTTGGTGATGGTGACTACAGAATTCTGTCAATCACTATTTTATCTGGAAGATTAACTCCCACTTGATTCAAGCGATTTGTAGTACCCAGACAATCTGAGCACATGCTCACTACTTGAGCTATTCTCTTCCATCTTTTAGCTATAGAACTTGTTGGAGACTTCATATCTCTCAACTCGGGTATTTGCTTGAAATATTAACTTCAACTCCCGGAACATCTTATATGATCCATGACGTTCAAAACGTCTTTGAAGTCCCGATTCTAAGCTGTTAAGCATGGTGCACTAAACTATCAAGTAGTCATCATATTGAGCTAGCCAAACATTCATAACGTCTGCATCTGCTCCTGCAATAGGTCAGTCACCTAGCGGTGCATCAAGGACATAATTCTTCTGTGCAGCAATGAGGATAAACCTCAGATCACGAATCCAATCCGCATCATTGCTACTAACATTTTTCAACTTAGTTTTCTCTAGGAACATATAAAAATTAAACGGGGAGCAACATGGCAAGCTATTGATCTACAACATAGATATGCTAATACTACCAGGACTAAGTTCATGATAAATTAAAGTTCAATTAATCATATTACTTAAGAACTCCCACTTAGAAAGATATCCCTCTAATCTTCTAAGTGATCACGTGATCCAAATCAACTAAACCATAACCGATCATCACGTGAAATGGAGTAGTTTTCAATGGTGAACATCACTATGTTGATCATATCTACTATATGATTCACGCTCGACCTTTCGGTCTCAGTGTTCCGAGGCCATATCTGCATATGCTAGGCTCGTCAAGTTTAACCTGAGTATTCCGCGTGTGCAAAACTGGCTTGCACCCGTTGTAGATGGACGTAGAGCTTATCACACCCGATCATCACGTGGTGTCTGGGCACGACGAACTTTGGAAACCGTGCATACTCAGGGAGAACACTTTTTATCTTGAAATTTAGTGAGAGATCATCTTATAAAGCTACCGTCAAACTAAGCAAAATAAGATGCATAAAGGATAAACATCACATGCAATCAATATAAGTGATATGATATGGCCATCATCATCTTGTGCTTGTGATCTCCATCTCCGAAGCACCTTCATGATCACCATCGTCACCGGCGCGACACCTTGATCTCCATCGTAGCATCGTTGTTGTCTCGCCAATCTTATGCTTCCACGACTATCGCTACCGCTTAGTGATAAAGTAAAGCATTACAGGGCGATTGCATTGCATACAATAAAGCGACAACCATATGGCTCCTGCCAGTTGCCGATAACTCGGTTACAAAACATGATCATCTCATACAATAAAATTTAGCATCATGTCTTGACCATATCACATCACAACATGCCCTGCAAAAACAAGTTAGACATCCTCTACTTTGTTGTTGCAAGTTTTACGTGGCTGCTACTGGGCTTAGCAAGAACCGTTCTTACCTACGCATCAAAACCACAACGATAGTTCGTCAAGTTGGTGCTGTTTTAACCTTCGCAAGGACCGGGCGTAGCCACACTCAATTCAACTAAAGTTGGAGAAACTGACACCCGCCAGCCACCTGTGTGCAAAGCACGTCGGTAGAACCAGTCTCGCGTAAGCGTATGCGTAATGTCGGTCTGGGCCACTTCATCCAACAATACCACCGAACCAAAGTATGACATGCTGGTAAGCAGTATGACTTATATCGCGCACAACTCACTTGTGTTCTAGTCGTGCATATGACATCTATGCATAAAACCTAGGCTCTGATGCCACTGTTGGGGAACGTAGTAATTTCAAAAAAATTTCTACGCACACGCAAGATCATGGTGATGCATAGCAACGAGAGGGGAGAGTGTTGTCTACGTACCCTCATAGACCGTAAGCGGAAGCGTTATATCAACGCGGTTGATGTAGTTGTACGTCTTCACGATCCGACTGATCCAAGCACCAAAAGCACATCTGTTGGGGAACGTAGTAATTTCAAAATTTTCCTACGCACACGCAAGATCATGGTGATGCACAGCAACGAGAGGGGAGAGTGTTGTCTACGTACCCACGCAGACCAACTGCGGAAGCGATCACACAACATAGAGGAAGTAGTCGTACGTCTTCCCGATCCGACCGATCCAAGCACCGTTACTCCGGCACCTCCGAGTTCTTAGCACACGTACAGCTCGATGACGATCCCCGGGCTCCGATCCAGCAAAGCGTCGGGGAAGAGTTCTGTCAGCACGACGGCGTGATGACGATCTTGATGTTCTACCGACGCAGGGCTTCGCCTAAGCACTACAACGATATGATCGAGGTGGAATATGGTGGCAGGGGGCACCGCACACGGCTAAGGAACGATCTCAAGGATCAACTTGTGTGTCTAGAGGTGCTCCCTGCCTCCGTATATAAAGGAGCCAAGGGGGAGGGGGGCGCCGGCCAGGAGGAGGGCGCAGGAGGAGTCCTACTCCTACCGGGAGTAGGACTCCCCCCAATCCTAGTTGGACTAGGATTCCCCGAGGGGGAAAGAGAAAGAGGGGGGCCGGCCACCTCTCCTAGTCCTAATAGGACTAGGGGAGGGGGGAGGCGCGCGGCCACCTTGGGCTGCCCCTTTCTCCTTTCCACTAAGGCCCATGAAGGCCCATATGGCTCCCGGGGGGTTCCGGTAACCTCCCGGTACTCCGGTAAAATCCCGATTTCACCCGGAACACTTCCGATATCCAAATATAGGCTTCCAATATATCAATCTTTATGTCTCGACCATTTCGAGACTCCTCGTCATGTCCGTGATCACATCCGGGACTCCGAACAACCTTCGGTATATCAAAATGCATAAACTCATAATAACTGTCATCGTAACGTTAAGCGTGCGGACCCTACGGTTCGAGAACAATGTAGACATGACCGAGAGACGTCTCCGGTCAATAACCAATAGCGGGACCTGGATGCCCATATTGGATGCTACATATTCTACGAAGATCTTTATCGGTCAGACCACATAACAACATACGTTGTTCCCTTTGTCATCGATATGTTACTTGCCCGAGATTCGATCGTCGGTATCCAATACCTAGTTCAATCTCATTACCGGCAAGTCTCTTTACTCGTTCTGTAATACATCATCCCGCAACTAACTCATTAGTTGCAATGCTTGCAAGGCTTATGTGATGTGCATTACCGAGAGGTCCCAGAGATACCTCTCCGACAATCGGAGTGACAAATCCTAATCTCGAAATACGCCAACCCAACATGTACCTTTGGAGACACCTGTAATGCTCCTTTATAATCACCCAGTTACGTTGTGAAGTTTGGTAGCACCCAAAGTGTTCCTCCGGCAAACGGGAGTTGCATAATCTCATAGTCATAGGAACATGTATAAGTCATGAAGAAAAGCAATAGCAACATACTAAATGATCGGGTGCTAAGCTAATGGAATGGGTCATGTCAATCAGATCATTCAGCTAATGATGTGACCTCGTTAATCAAATAACAACTCTTTGTTCATGGTTAGGAAACATAACCATCTTTGATTAACGAGCTAGTCAAGTAGAGGCATACTAGTGACACTCTGTTTGTCTACGTATTCACACATGTATTATGTTTCCGGTTAATACAATTCTAGCATGAATAATAAACATTTACCATGATATAAGGAAATAAATCATAACTTTATTATTGCCTCTAGGGCATATTTCCTTCAACATCACCTCTGAGTTCTGCACACGTTCGGCTCGGTGACGTCCTCGCCTTCTCGATCCAGTCAGAGGGGCGAAGTAGTAGATGAGTTCCGGCAGCACGACGGCGTGGTGACGGTGTTGGTGAAGAACAATCTTCGCAGGGCTTCGCCTAAGCACTACGAAAACTATGACGGAGGATAAACTAGAGGAGACGGGGTTGCCGGCACATGGCTTGGTGTTTCTTGATCTGTCTTTGGTGCTAGCCCTACCCCTCTATTTATATGTTGAGCCCTGGGGTCGAAACTTGGAGTAAAAGCCTCCTCAAAGTCGGTTTCACCCGAAAGGAAAGAGTCCTTCTCGGACTCCAGGGCTAGATGCCAGGGTTCCCGGCGTCTACCCCCTAGACGCCAGGGTTCCTGGCCTCTAGCCTCTGGTCTCCGCAAAACTTCCTTTTGCACTTTCCAAAAGCCTCGTGGGCTTTCCCCTTTGGCCCAGATAAAGTGTTCTCGTGCCCAAACATTTCGGGAAACATCCGGAACCCCTTCCGGAGATCAAACACTACTATCCACATATCAATCTTTACTTCCGGACCATTCCGGAGTTCCTCGTCATATCTGTGATCTCATCCAAAACTCCGAACAACATTCGGTCACCAACATACATAACTCATAGTACTATATCGTCAACGAACGTTAAGCGTGCGGACCCTACGGGTTCGAGAACTATGTAGACATGACCGAGACACCTCTCTTGTCAATAACCAATAGCGGGACCTGGATGCCCATATTGGCTCCTACATATTCTACGAAGATCTTTATCGGTCAGACCGCATAACAACATACGTTGTTCCCTTTGTCATCGGTATGTTACTTGCCCGAGATTCGATCGTCGGTATCTCAATACCTAGTTCAATCTCGTTACCGGCAAGTCTCTTTACTCGTTCCGGTAATACATCATCCCGCAACTAACTCATTAGTTGCAATGCTTGCAAGGCTTATAGTGATGTGCATTACCGAGTGGGCCCAGAGATACCTCTCCGACAATCAGAGTGACAAATCCTAATCTCGAAATACGCCAACCCAACAAGTACCTTTGGAGACACCCGTAGAGCACCTTTATAATCACCCAGTTACGTTGTGATGTTTGGTGGCACACAAAGTGTTCCTCCGGTAAACGGGAGTTGCATAATCTCATAGTCATAGGAACATGTATAAGTCATGAAGAAAGCAATAGAAACAAACTAAACAATCAAGTACTATGCTAACGGAATGGGTCAAGTCAATCACATCATTCTCCTAATGATGTGATCCCGTTAATCAAATGACAACTCATGTCTATGGTTAGGAAACATAACCATCTTTGATCAACGAGCTAGTCAAATAGAGGCATACTAGTGACACTCTGTTTGTCTATGTATTCACACATGTATTATGTTTCCGGTTAATATAATTCTAGCATGAATAATAAACATTTATCATGATATAAGGAAATAAATAATAACTTTATCATTGCCTCTAGGGCATATTTCCTTTAGTTCGCTCGCCTCTTAGTGGTGGGACGAGCTCGACAGACGAACCATGCAACCAGACCTACCATCGATCATACTCGAGGGCGGCGAGCTTTGGATGTCGAAGGACCCGAGCCACTTCTTGATGTGGATCTCATGGTTGGTTATCTCCACCATCCACGTCCTACTCGTCCGTTGTGTAAGATGAGGTACTTCCTCTACGACTGCCATGGCATAGGGAGGTTGGGGAAGTCGGAGATGCGGCGGGAGGGGGCCACATCGGTGGGGCTGCGGTGGCTTGAGGAGGTGCCGCTTGAAGACGTGCGACTCGTGTGGCAGCGTGGATCTGCGCTGTGGATCATCGGCGGGGAGCGCCGGCCACGGGGTTTGGCCATTGTGGGGAGGGGGTGGCCTGCAATAACCGGGGGGAGGGGTGGGGGGAGGGTGGGTCGCAGGTGGTGGGGTGGGGGAGGAGGAGAGGCAGAGAGACGAGTGATAAGAGGAGGAGGATAAATTATTCTCCTCTAACGATTATTGGAGTTCGGCTTGGTCCTGGTTAGAGGAGTAAAACATGGGTTTACCTCCTCTAACCAGTTATGGGGGATCGTTTAGAAATGCCCTAAGATGTTTTATAACTGGGTAGTAGAGGAAGTACATTAATAAACAAGATACCATACTTACCCTCCCCCATTAGACTTATAATATGACATTCCCCACCGCTGACCATGCTTGCTTCTGCCCCAGTCGTGGGGCGCTTGCCCGCCATCGTGGTAGAACAGGATGTATCGTAGCTCCCTAGTGTCCACCCGATGTTGGCAAGGCATGGACTTGTTTGATATCTATGTTATCAACTCAAGGTAGCACATGTAAAACGCTTTTCAAATTCTTAAAGATATGTGTCTACAATCCCATAATTCAAACCAAAGTTCGGTCCATGTATAGAGAAGCAAAATGAACAAATCCATCATGAATAGGGTCTTTTTGCTACAATGTTCAGGTGAAACCTATTTATTTTTAGCTCATCTATGCATTGTTTGAATTTGGATATGAAATTTCTCTATGCGGACCCAAGGAAACGTGGGGCTACCTTGCATAATCATAGCCAAGTAGACTGGGCCTATTTGGAAGACCCGTGTGCATACTGGTCTTCTATTAACATTTACTTGGGGTGACTCCTCTTGGCATTTAGTTTTTTCTTTAGAAAAGGAGGATGAAACCCTAGCCTCTGCGTCATTACTATGTAGACAACCATTCTCATTAGTTAAGCAGAATACATAACAAAGGCAACCACGTCCAAACCGTTACAAGATAAGAAACAAACACTTATGACTAAGCTCTTCCACAACAATGCCTTCAAGAAAGGTACACTTCCTTACGCTGATGTTCCCACGTCCAGCCGGAGATGGCCAGGACAAGAATTTTCATCCTGGTTGTCGTGACCAATTAGTGAAGACCAGCACATCAGCAAGTAGACAATGAATTAAATAAGGTAACGACGCAAGTCCATAGCTACTGAGCCCGACCAATAAAGGCCAGGACAAGTTTTCATCCCGAACATAAACTGTGTTGCACACATCATATTGAAGTCAGTCATTCGACAGCCACATCCATCATCCCTTCACGCCGGGCCTAAAAAAACAATAGCAGATTAGTGGGACTACTTGCTACCTTATGCCACCAGCACGGCCATCTGGAGGTCGTCATGTATCAGGTAGACCTCACCGCTGATACGTCTCCAACGTATCTATAATTTTTGATTTCTCCACGCTATATTATCTACTGTTTTGGACTATATTGGGCTTTATTTTCCACTTTTATATTATTTTTGGGACTAACCTATTAACCGGAGGCCCAGCCCAGAATTGCTGTTTTTTTTGCCTATTTCAGTGTTTCAGATAAACGGAATATCAAACGGAGTCCAAACGGAATAAAATCTCCGGGAACATGATTTTCTCACCGAACGTGATCCAGGAGATTTGGACCCTACTGCAAGGAAGCAAAGATGTGCTCACGAGGGTGGGGGGCGCGCCCCCTGCCTCGTGGGCCCCTCGGTGCTCCACCGACGTACTCCTTCCTCCTATATATACACACGTACCCCCAAACGATCAGAACAGGAGCCAAAAACCTAATTCCATCGCCGCAACTTTCTGTATCCACGAGATCCCATCTTGGGGCCTGTTCCGGAGCTCCGCCGGAAGAGGGCCGTCATCACGGAGGGCTTCTACATCATCATAGCCTCTCCGATGAAGTGTGAGTAGTTTACCTCAGACCTTCGGGTCCGTAGTTAGTAGCTAGATGGCTTCTTCTCTCTCTTTGAATCTCAATACAAAGTTCTCCCCCTCTCTTGTGGTGATCTATTCGATGTAATCTTCTTTTTGCGGTGTGTTTGTTGAGATCGATGAATTGTGGGTTTATGATCAAGTCTATTTATGAATAATATTTGAATCCTCTCTGAATTCTTTTATGTATGATTGGTTATCTTTGCAAGTCTCTTCGAATTATCCGTTTGGTTTGGCCAACTAGATTGATAGTTCTTGCCATGGTAGAAGTGCTTAGCTTTGGGTTTGGTATTGCGGTGTCCTTACCCAGTGACAGAAGGGGCAGCAAGGCACGTATTGTATCGTTGCCATCGAGGATAACAAGATGGGGTTTATTTCATATTGCATGAATTTATCTCTCTACATCATGTCATCTTGCTTAAGGCGTCACTCTGTTTTTAACTTAATACTCTAGATGCATGCTGGATAGCGGTCGATGAGTGGAGTAATAGTAGTAGATGCAGAATCATTTCGATCTACTTGTCACGGACGTGATGCCTATATACATGATCATGCCTAGATATTCTCATAATTATGCACAATTCTATCAATTGCTCAACAGTAATTTGTTCACCCACCGTAGAATACTTATGCTCTTGAGAGAAGCCACTAGTGAAACCTATGCCCCCCGGGTCTATTCTCATCATATCAATCTCCATCACTTTTATATTGTTTTGCTATTTACTTTGCCTTTACTTTTTACTTTGCATCTTTATATCAAAAATACCAAAAATATTCTATCTATCAGATCTCACTCTCGTAAGTGACCGTGAAGGGCTTAACAACCCCTAATCGCGTTGGTTGCGAGTAGCTATCGCTTTGTGCAGGTACAAGGGACTTGAGCGTGGGCTCCTACTGGATTGATACCTTGATTCTCAAAAACTGAGGGAAATACTTACGCTACTCTGCTGCATCATCCCTTCCTCTTCGGGGAAAACCAACGCAAGCTCAAGACGTAGCAAGAAGGATTTCTGGCGCCGTTGCCGGGGAGTCTACGCAAAAAGTCATATACCAAGTACCCATCACAATCCCTATATCTCGCATTACATTATTTGCCATTTGCGTCTCGTTTTCCTCTCCCCCAATTCACCCTTGCCGTTTTATTCGCCCTCTCTCTCCCTATCCTCCCTCTCTATTTGCCTCTTTTTGCCTGTTTGCTTTTTGTTTGCTCGTGTGTTAGATTGCTTGTTTGTCGCGATGGCTCAAGATACAACCAAATTGTGTGACTTCACCAATACCAATAATAATGATTTCCTTAGCACTCCGATTGCTCCTCTTACTGATGCTGAATCTTGTGAAATTAATACTGCTTTGTTGAATCTTGTTATGAAAGATCAATTCACCGGCCTTCCCAGTGAAGATGCCGCTACTCATCTGAATAGCTTCGTTGATTTATGTGATATGCAAAAGAAAAAAGATGTCAATAACGATGTCGTTAAATTGAAGCTATTTCCTTTTTCACTTAGAGATCGTGCTAAAGCTTGGTTTTCGTCTTTGCCTAAGAATAGTATTGATTCATGGAACAAGTGCAAAGATGCTTTTATCTCTAATTATTTTCCTCCGCTAAGATCATCTCTCTTAGAAACGATATAATGAACTTTAAACAACTTTATCATGAACATGTTGCACAAGCTTGGGAGAGAATGAAATTAATGATACGTAATTGCCATACTCATGGTTTGAATTTGTGGATGATTATACAAAAATTTTATGCCGGATTGAATTTTGCTTCTAGAAATCTTTTACATTCGGCCGTGGGAGGCAATTTCATGGAAATCACTTTAGGAGATGCTACTAAACTCCTAGATAATATTATGGTTAATTATTCTCAATGGCATACTGAAAGAACATCTAATAAAAAAGTGCATGTGATAGAAGAAATTAATGTGCTGAGTGGAAAGATGGATGAACTTATTAAATTATTTGCTACTAAGAGTGTTTCCTCTGATCCTAATGATATGCCTTTGTCTACTTTGATTGAGAATAACAATGAATCTATGGATGTGAATTTTGTTGGTAGGAATAATTTTGGTAACAACGCTTATAGAGGGAATTTTAATCCTAGTATGTATCCTAGTAATCCTTCTAATAATTATGGGAATTCCTACAACAAATCTTATGGAAATTATAATAAGATGCCCTCTGATTTTGAATCTAATATTAAAGAATTTATTTCTTCGCAAAAGAATTTTAATGCTATGATTGAAGAAAAATTGCTTAAGATTGATGATTTGGCTAGGAACGTTGATAGAATTGCTCTTGATGTTGATGCTTTGAAACTTAGATCTATTCCACCTAAGAATGATATTAATGAGTCTCTAAAAGCCATGAGAATTTCAATTGATGAGTGTAAGGAAAGAACCGCTAGGATGCGTGCTTCCAAAGATGCCTTTATTAAAGCGTGTTCTTCTAATTCCTATGAAAGTAATGATGAAGATCTAAAAGTTATTGATGTGTCTCCAATTAAATCTTTATTTTGCAATATGAATCTTGATGAAACTGAATATGATCTTCCTTTACCTAGAAGGTGTTTTAAAAATTTGGAGTGTTTAGATCTTAATGATGAAATTGATGAAAGTGGGATGGAAAGAAATAAAAATCTAGATGTTGCTAAACCCACTATATTGGATTTCAAGGAATTTAATTATGAAAATTGCTCTTTGATTGATTGTATTTCCTTGTTGCCATCTGTGCTAAATTCTCGACATGCTTATAGTCGAAATAAAGCCTTCACCGAACATATTGTTGATGCCTTGATGCAATCTTATGAAGAAAAACTTGAGTTGAAAGTTTCTATCCCTAGAAAATTCTATGATGAGTGGGAACCAACTATTAAAATTAAAATTAAAGATCATGAGTTTTATGCTTTGTGTGATTTGGGTGCTAGTGTCTCTACTATTCCCAAGACTTTGTGTGATTTACTAGATTTCCGTAATTTTGATGATTGCTCTCTAAACTTGCATCTTGCGGATTCCACTATTAAGAAACCTATGGGAAGAATTAATGATGTTATTATTGTTGCAAATAGGAATTATGTGCCCGTAGATTTCATTGTTCTTGATATAGATTGCAATCCTTCTTGCCCTATTATTCTTGGTACCTTTCCTTAGAACGGTTGGTGCGATTATTGATATGAAGGAAGGGAATATTAGATTTCAATTTCCATTAAAAAAGGGCATGGAACACTTTCCAAGAAATAAAATAAAATTACCATATGAAACTATCATGAGAGCCACTTATGGATTGCCTACCAAAGATGGCGTTAAACGATAGCGCTTGTTGGGAGGCAACCCAATTTTATTTTTATTCCTTGCTTTTTGCTCCTGTTTAGTAATAAATAAATTATTTATCCTCTGTTTAGTTTGTGTTTTTTATGTTTAATTAGTGTTTGTGCCAAGTAGAACCGTTGGGAAGACTTGGGGAAAGTCTCGTTGAACTTGCTGTAAAAAACAGAAACTTTAGCGCTCACGAGAACTGCTGTCATTTTTATTTTGAAGAGTGATATTTAGTTAATTCTTTTTGCATATGATTAATATATAAATTAATCACGTCCAGCTATTTATTTTAGAATTTTTGGGGTTCCATATCTTGCGCTAGATACAGATTACTACAGACTGTTCTGTTTTTGACAGATTCTGTTTTTCGTGTGTTGTTTGCTTATTTTGAGGAATCTATGGCTAGTAAAATAGTTTATAATCCATAGAGAAGTTGGAATACAGTAGGTTTAACACCAATATAAATAAATAATGAGTTCATTACAGTACCTTGAAGTGGTCTTTTGTTTTCTTTCGCTAACGAGCTCACGAGTTTTCTATTTTGAGTTTTGTGTTGTGAAGTTTTCAAGTTTTGGGTGAATTCTTTTGATGGATCATGGAACAAGGAGTGGCAAGAGCCTAAGCTTGGGGATGCCCATGGCACCCCCAAGATAATCCAAGGACACAAAAAAGTCAAATCTTGGGGATGCCCTTGGAAGGCATCCCCTCTTTCGTCCACTTCCATCGGTAATTTACTTGGAGCTATATTTTTATTCACCAACATGATATGTGTTTTGCTTGGAGAGTCTTGTATTATTTGTGTCTTTGTTTGTTAGTATGCCACAATCATCCTTGCTGTACACACCTTTTGAGAGAGCCATACATGAATTAAAATTTGATAGAATACTCTATGTGCTTCACTTATATCCTTTTGAGCTAAGTAGTTTTGCTCTATGTGCTTCACTTATATGTTTTGAGCTAGATAATTTTGCTCTATGTGCTTCACTTATATCTTTTGAGCTAGATAATTTTGCTCTATGTGCTTCACTTAGACCTTTTAGAGCACGGTGGTGGATATGTTTTAAAGAAACTATTGATCTCTCATGCTTCACTTAAATTAATTTGAGAGTCTCTTAATAGCATGGTAATTTGCCTAATAATAATATGCTTGGTATACAAGATTTGTGAAACTTTCTTTTGAGTGTGTTGAATACTAAGAAACGATTGAAGCATGATAATTGTTTTGAGATATGGAGGTGATAATATTAAAGTCATGCTAGTTGAGTAGTTGTGAATTTAAAGAATACTTGTGTTGAAGTTTGTGATTCCCGTAGCATGCACGTATGGTGAACCGTTATGTGATGAAGTCGGAGCATGATTTATTTATTGATTGTCTTCCTTATGAGTGGTGGCCGGGGACGAGCGATGGTCTTTTCCTACCAATCTATCCCCCTAGGAGCATGCACGTAGTACTTTGCTTTGATAGCTTCTAAATTTTTGCAATAAGTATATGAGTTCTTTATGACTAATGTTGAGTCCATGGATTATACGCACTCTCACCCTTCCACCTTAGCTAGCCTCTCTAAATACCGTGCACCTTTCGCCGGTATCATACACCTACCATATACCTTCCTCAAAACAGCCACCATACCTACCTATTATGGCATTTCCATAGCCATTCTGAGATATATTGCCATGCAACTTTCCACCATCTAGTTCATCATGACACATCCATCATTGTCATATTGCTTAGCATGATCATGTAGTTGACATAGTATTTGTGGCAAAGCCACCGTTCATAATTTTCATACTTGTCACTCTTGATTCATTGCACATCCCGGTACACCGCCGGAGGCATTCATATAGAGTCATACTTTGTTTTAGTATCGAGTTGTAATTGTTGAGTTGTAAGAAAAATAAAAGTGTGATGATCATCATTATTAGAGCATTGTCCCAGTGAGGAAAGAATGATGGAGACTATGATTCCCCCATAAGTCGGGATGAGACTCCAGACGAAAAAAAGAGGCCAAAGAAGCCCAAATAAAAAAGAGAAAGGCCATAAAAAAAGAGAAAGGCCATATAAAAATAAAAATAAATGAGAGAAAAAGAGAGAAGGGACAATGCTACTATCCTTTTACCACACTTCTGCTTCAAAGTAGCACCATGATCTTCATAGTAGAGAGTCTATCATGTTATCACTTTCATATACTAGTGGGAATTTTACATTATAGAACTTGGATTGTATATTCCAATGATGGGCTTCCTCAAATTGCCCTATGTCTTCATGAGCAAGCAAGTTGGATGCACACCCACTAGTTTCTTTTGGAGCTTTCATATACTTATAGCTCTAGTGCATCCGTTGCATGGCAATCCCTACTCACTCACATTGATATATATTAATGGGCATCTCCATAGCCCGTTGATACGCCTAGTTGATGTGAGACTATCTTTTCCCTTTTTTCTTCTCCACAACCACCATTCTATTCCACTATAGTGCTATATCCATGGCTCACGCTCATGTATTGCGTGAAGATTGAAAAAGTTTTGAAAAAGTTAGAGTATGAAACAATTGCTTGGCTTGTCATCGGGGTTGTGCATGATTTAAATACTTTGTGTGGGGAAGATGGAGCATAGCCAGACTATATGATTTTGTAGGGATAACTTTCTTTGGCCATGTTATTTTGAGAAGACATAATTGCTTTGTTAGTATGCTTGAAGTATTATTATTTTCTATGTCAATATAAACTTTTGTCTTGAACCTTTCTAATCTGAATATTCATACCACAATTAAGAAGATTTACATTGAAATTATGCCAAGTAGCACTCCGCATCAAATATTCTCTTTTTATCATTTACCTACTCAAGGACGAGCAGGATTTAAGCTTGGGGATGCCTGATACGTCTCCAACGTATCTATAATTTTTGATTGCTCCATGCTATATTATCTACTGTTTTGGACTATATTAGGCTTTTTTTTCCACTTCTATATTATTTTTGGGACTAACCTATTAACCGGAGGCCCAGCCCAGAATTGATGTTTTTTTTGCCTATTTCAGTGTTTCAGATAAGCGAAATATCAAACGTAGTCCAAACGGAATAAAATCTTCGGGAACGTGATTTTCTCACCGAACGTGATCCAGGAGACTTGGACCCTACTGCAAGGAAGCAAAGAGGTGCTTACGAGGGTGGGGGCGCGCCCCCTGCCTCGTGGGCCCCTCGGTGCTCCACCGACGTACTCCTTCCTCCTATATATACACACGTACCCCCAAACGATCAGAACAGGAGCCAAAAACCTAATTCCACCGCCGCAACTTTCTGTATCCACGAGATCCCATCTTGGGGCCTGTTCTGGAGCTCCGCCGGAAGAGGGCCCTCATCACGGAGGGCTTCTACATCATCATAGCCTCTCCGATGAAGTGTGAGTAGTTTACCTTAGACCTTCGGGTCCATAGTTAGTAGCTAGATGGCTTCTTCTCTCTTTGAATCTCAATACAAAGTTCTCCCCCTCTCTTGTGGAGATCTATTCGATGTAATCTTCTTTTTGCGGTGTGTTTGTTGAGACCGATGAATTGTGGGTTTATGATCAAGTCTATCTATGAATAATATTTGAATCTTCTCTGAATTCTTTTATGTATGATTGGTTATCTTTGCAAGTCTCTTCAAATTATCCGTTTGGTTTGGCCAACTAAATTGGTAGTTCTTGCCATGGGAGAAGTGCTTAGCTTTGGGTTCGATCTTGCGGTGTCCTTACCCAGCGACAGAAGGGGCAGCAAGGCGCGTATTGTATCGTTGCCATCGAGGATAACAAGATGGGGTTTATTTCATATTGCATGAATTTATCTCTCTACATCATGTCATCTTGCTTAAGGCGTTACTCTATTTTTAACTTAATACTCTAGATGCATGCTGGATAGCGGTCGATGAGTGGAGTAATAGTAGTAGATGCAGAATCGTTTCGATCTACTTATCACGGACGTGATGCCTATATACATGATCATGCCTAGATATTCTCATAATTATGCACAATTCTATCAATTGCTCAACAATAATTTGTTCACCCACCGTAGAATACTTATGCTCTTGAGAGAAGCCACTAGTGAAACCTATGCCCCCGGGTCTATTCTCATCATATCAATCTCCATCACTTTTATATTGTTTTGCTATTTACTTTGCCTTTACTTTTTACTTTGCATCTTTATATCAAAAATACCAAAAATATTATATCTATCAGATCTCACTCTCGTAAGTGACCGTGAAGGGCTTGACAACCCCTAATCGCGTTGGTTGCGAGTAGCTATCGCTTTGTGCAGGTACGGGGGACTTGAGCGTGGGCTCCTACTGGATTGATACCTTGGTTCTCAAAAACTGAGGGAAATACTTACGCTACTCTGCTGCATCATCCCTTCCTCTTCGGGGAAAACCAACGCAAGCTCAAGACGTAGCAGCCGCCATCACTCCACACTGGTGCTATTAAACTTCAACATCCACCAATCCGTCGAAGCCGCTGCTTAGGAAGATGTCCTTGGCGAGCACCTACAACGTTCCTGCTTGGAGATACGGTGACGTGTCTGCAGAAGACCGCTATCCTCAGCCTTAATATCTATCTATCTATTATGAGACTAGAATGCGATGGGAACTGCTTATTTTGTATTCCTGTTTCTACCTTGTTGTAATTGCTACAAGAGGTTGTAAACCTTCTAATTTTGAAGCAAGTGTTTGGTATGTTCCTAGTTTTTCTAATACGCTAGTTCATCATTTGGTGCAATACTGGAAGTCTGCTGGACTACCTTGCCATGGCTGTTAGGATAGGTGCCATGGCATAAACATAAGGTATCATACTGGGCAAGAATTCTCCTTCAAAGTTTATCAAAGTATATAGCTTTACGTGCAACAGTGTTCCAGCACAAGTTGTAGATACTTGCTTGGAAAAACAGCTTGTGGCTCGACTGGTATTGGACTACTCGGCTCTTTTATGCAAACACATCTTGTGTTCACGTGGAAAGTCGATCCTTCGACCGCACCTACCTTTCCATTATCACGCCTTCCTCAAATGTGTAGAAATCTATGGGTAAGCATCTCGATCTCCATACATGGGGACCCGTGGTGTATATATTGATTGAGGGGGTCGGTACAGGAGATGGCAGCGTCGAGGCTAACCATCGAGAGATATTACAGGAGGGTTTTAGGAGATAAGAGAGATAAACACAAAAAGAATAAATCTCCTAACTACCAAGCCGTGAGCCTCAAGGCGTGTTACAAAGAGACACGCCAAACCTATACATATATATGTTTAACATCCTCCCTTAATCTGAACTTCTCAAGTTTAGATTACACTTAAATTCTTCAAATGATCTTGTGGGCAAAGATTTTGTGAAACCATCCGCAACTTGGTCCTTTGAGGGAATGAACCAAATTTCCAATTCCTTTCTAGCAACCCTCTCTCTCACAAAATGATAGTCAATCTCAATATGTTTGGTTCTTGCATGAAAGACAGGGTTAACAGAAAGATATGTTGCATCAATATTATCACACCAGAGACATGGAGTTTGTGTATAACATATGCCAAGTTCTCTAAGCAGAGCTTTAACCCATATTATTTCAGCTGTAGCATTTGCCAGTGCTTTATATACCGCCTCAGTACTTGACCTTGATACAGTTGCATGTTTCTTTGCACACCAAGAAATTAAGTTGGGCCCAAAGAAGACTGCAAATCCACCTGCAGACCTCCTGTCATCCAAACAGCCTACCCAATGAGAGTCAAAGAAGGCACAAATGATGACCCACAAGTATAGGGGATCTATCGTAGTCCTTTCGATAAGTAAGAGTGTCGAACCCAACGAGGAGCAGAAGGAAATGATAAGCGGTCTTCAGCAAGGTATTCTCTGCAAGTACTGAAATAAGTGGTAACAGATAGTTTTGTGATAGGATAAATTGTAACGAGCAACAAGTAACAAAAGTAAGTAAAGTGCAGCAAGGTGGCCCAATCCTTTTTGTAGCAAAGGACAAGCCTGAACAAACTCTTATAATAGGAAAAGCGCTCCCGAGGACACATGGGAATATCGTCAAGCTAGTTTTCATCACGTTCATATGATTCACGTACGATACTTTGATAATTTGATATGTGGGTGGACCGGTGCTTGGGTGCTGTTCTTACTTGAACAAGCATCCCACTTATGATTAACCTCTATTACAAGCATCCGCAACTACAACAAAAGTATTAAGGTAAACCTAACCATAGCATGAAACATATGGATCCAAATCAGCCCCTTATGAAGCAACGCATAAACTAGGGTTTAAGCTTCTGTCACTCTAGCAACCCATCATCTACTTATTACTTCCCAATGCCTTCCTGTAGGCCCAAATAATGGTGAAGTGTTATGTAGTCGACGTTCACATAACACCACTAGAGGCTAGACAACATACATCTTATCAAAATATCAAACGAATACCAAATTCACATGACTACTCATAGCAAGACTTCTCCCTTGTCCTCAGGAACGAACGTAATTACTCACAAAGCATATTCATGTTCATAATCAGAGGGGTAATAATATGCATATAGGATCTGAACATATGATCTCCCACCAATTAAACCAACTAGCATCAACTACAAGGAGTAATCCACACTACTAGCAACCTACTAGCACCAATCCCGGACTTTGAGACAAGAATTGGATACAAGAGATGAACTAGGGTTTGGAGATCAGATGGTGCTAGTGAAGATGTTGATTGAGATTGCCCTCTCCCGATGAGAGGAGCGTTGGTGATGACGATGGTGATGATTTCCCCCTCCGGGAGGGAAGTATCCCCGGTAGAACAGCTCTGTCGGAGCTCTAGATTGGATCCGCCAAGGTTCCGCCTCGTGGCGGCGGAGTCTCATCCCGAAAAGTTCCTCCTTCTTTTTTTCTCATCGAAAGACTTCATATAGGAGAAGATGGACGTCGGAGAGACACCAGGGGGCCCACGAGGTAGGGGGCGCGCCCCCCACCATCGTGAGAAGGGTGTGGCCCCCCTGGCCTTCATCTTTGGCGAGAGTTTTTCTTTATTTATTTTAATATGTTCTGTGGAGTTTCAGGACTTTTGGAGTTGCGCATAATAGGTCTCTAATATTTGCTCCTTTTCCAGCCCAGAATTCCAGCTGCCGGCATTCTCCCTCTTCATGTAAACCTTGTAAAATAAGAGAGAATAGCCATAAGTATTGTGACATAAAGTGAAATAACAGTCCATAATGCAATAAATATCGATATAAAAGCATGATGCAAAATGGACGTATCAACTCCCCCAAGCTTAGACCTCGCTTGTCCTCAAGCGAAAAGCCGATAACAATAAATATGTCCTCATGTTTAGAGGTAGAGGCGTCGATAAAAATAAAATACGGACATGAAGGCATCATGATTATTCTCATAACAACAACTTATATAGATTTTGTCATATGATTACTTATGTTCAAGTGATGATCTATTCACAATGCAAAAGTATAAATCATAAACCTCATTGGGCTCCGACAAACTATAATCTCAGTCATTGAAGCAATTGCAATTTATCATAACATCGGAAAGAGTCTATGTCAGAGCTAAAAAAGCAAGTCCACATACTCAACTATCATTTAGTCCCCCTTAATTTCTAATACTCACATAATACTTGTGGTTACAGAGTTTTAATTGGACACAGAGAAAGATAGGGGCTTATAGTTTTGCCCCACAACCTTTTACCTCAAGGGTAATGTCAACAATAATGGTTCATGCTCCCCTACATCCAATTATATATATATATATATATATATATATATATATATCATGTTCTTTCCAACATGCTGAGCTTGCCAAAGGATAAAATGAAAAAGGAAAGGTGAAGATCACCGTGACTCTTGCATAAGGCAGAAGATAATAATAAAAGATAGGCCCTTCGTAGAGGGAAGCAGAGGTTGCCATGCGCTTTTATGGTTGGATGCATAAAATCTCAATGCGAAAGAACGTCACTTTATATTGCCCCTTGTGATATGAACCTTTATTATGCAGTCCGTCGCTTTTATTACTTCCACATCACAAGATCATATAAAGCTTATTTCTCCCTCACCAATCAATCATACATATTTAGAGCAATTTTTATTGCTTTGCACCGATGACAACTTACTTGAAGGATCTTACTCAATCCATAGGTAGATATGGTGGACTCTCATGGCAAGATGGTTTAAGGGATTTTGGAAGCACAAGTAGTATTTCTACTTAGTGCTGAGAATTTGGCTAGCATGAGGGGGAAAGGCAAGCTCAAAAAGTTAGAGGAACCATGACAACATACTTTATCTCAGATATAAGAAAGACATAACTCATTACGTTGTCTTCCTTGTCCAACATCAACTCTTTAGCATGTCATATTTTAATGAGTGTTCCCAATCATAAAAGATGTCAATGACAATATATCTATATGCGAAAACCTCTCTTTCCTTATTACTTCCTATTAATTGCAACAATGACCAAAGCTATGTCTACCAACTCCCAACAACTTTTAATCATCATACTCTTTCTATGTGAAGTCATTACTCTCAATAAGATCAACATGGACTTTTTGTTTCTTTTTATTCTTTTCTTCTTTCTTTTATTCACCCAAGATTATAGCAAAACAATCAAGCCCTTGACTCAACACTAATCTTTATTATATATAGCTCACGGACTTGATTACATAGAGAGATCATAAAGCAAAACTCAAAACTAGATCATGCCATAAAATTTATTCTACTAGATCAAGATACTACTAATAAGATCGGACTAAGAAAAATGGTAAAGATAGGAGTAGTGATTGTGATACGATACCGGGGCACCTCCCCCAAGCTTGGCAATTGCCAAGGGGAGTGCCCATACCCAGATACTCAATTCTTCTTTGTTGGAAGAGACGGTGGAGGTGTTGTTGATGATGCGGGCTTGTCATCCATCTTCCAAGGAATAGGTTCACCATCATAGAAAGATGATCGAGTCTCCGGAATCCTCAAATCTGCAGCCAAACTCATTCTTTTGAATCTATATTCATACTCACAGTTTTGGTTTTGAAGGTCATAGACTTGGGCTTGGAGGTGCTCGATCTTCTCATGTAGCTTGAAGATGGCCTCCTCGTTGTTCTTGGCATCCGGCTTGTAGTTGTTAGTGAACTCCGCGAGCATCATATGGCTAGCGTTGATTCCACGCTCCACCATCCTTTGGCACTTGAAAACTTGTTTCTCCACTGCCTCGAGCCTCGTCTCCATGCTTTCGGTCCCCTTTGGTCCCTCTTCATCGCGGATGTGCAACAACCCATCACGCATCTCAATGGTTTGAGGGTGTCGCAGCACCTCCGCGAGGTAAGGGTTGATGACCTTCTCGAAGAATTTGTCCTTGGAGGCGCTTGGGGCCGTCATGATAACCTAGATCTGTCAGAAAAACAGCTCGAAACAAAAACAGGAGATTTTTGCGTGATACGGGAGTCAAAACCTTCGGGGGGTTATATAATGAATTTTTACCGACCGAAATACGTAACATGCAAGAAAACGGAGTCCGTAGGCACACGAGGTGCTCACGAGGTAGGGGGGCGCGCCCACCACCCTCGTGGGGCCCTCGTGTCCTTCCCGGACTGCTACTTATTTTTCTATTTTTCTAAATATTCCAAAACAGAGAAATATTGCCTTAAAAATTGTTTTGGAGTCGGTTTACTTACCGTACCACATACCTATTCCTTTTCGGAGTCTGAAACGTTCCGGAAAGTGTCCCTTATGTATTCCTCTGGGGTTATGGTTTCAATAATATTGGTTTCAACATTTATAGGATTACCTGAGATATAATGTTTAATTCTTTGACCGTTTACCACCTTCGGATTTGTGCCCTCGAAGTTGTTAATTTTATTGCACTGGAACGATAGACCTCCTCGATAACATAGGGGCCTTCCCATTTCGAGAGAAGTTTTCCTGCAAAAAATCTAAAACGAGAGTTGTATAGCAATACATAGTCACCTACATTAAACTCACGCTTTTGTATCCTTTTGTCATGCCATCTTTAAACTTTTTCTTTAAACAACTTGGCATTTTCATAAGCTTGGGTTCTCCATTCATCAAGTGAGCTAATATCAAATAACCTCTTCTCACTGGCAAGTTTAAAATCATAGTTGAGTTCTTTAATTTCCCAATATACCTTATGTTCTAGTTCGAGAGGTAAGTGACATGCTTTTCCATAAACCATTTTATACGGAGACATACCCATAGGATTTTTATATGCAGTTCTATAGGCCCATAATGCATCATCAGGTTTCTTGGACCAATTCTTTCTAGACCTATTAACATTCTTTTGCAAAATTAATTTGAGCTCTCTATTGCTCAACTCTACTTGACCACTAGACTGTGGGTGATAAGGAGATGCAATTCTATGATTAACATCATATTTAGCAAGCATTTTACGGAAGGCACCATGAATAAAATGTGAACCACCATCAGCCATTAAATATCTAGGGACTCCAAACCTCGGAAAAATAACTTCTTTAAGCATTTTAATAGAAGTGTTATGATCAGCACTACTAGTTGGAATAGCTTCTACCCACTTAGTAATGTAATCAACAACAACTGGAATATGTGTGTATCCATTGGAGGCAGGAAAAGGTCCCATATAATCAAAGCCCCAAACGTCAAACGGTTCAATAACAAGAGAATAATTCATAGGCATTTGTTGACGTCTACTAATATTACCAATTCTTTGACATTCATCACAAGACAAGACAAACTTACGGGCATCCTTGAAGAGAGTAGGCCAATAAAAACCAAATTGCAGTACCTTATGTGCGGTTCTATCTCCAGCGTGGTGTCCTCCATAAGACTCGGAATGACACTTGCGTAGGATCTGTTCCTGTTCATGCTCAGGTACACAACGTCTAATAACACCATCTACTCCTTCTTTATAAAGATGTGGGTCATCCCAAAAGTAATGTCTCAAGTCATAGAAGAACTTTTTGTTTTGCTGGTATGTGAAGCTAGGTGGAATAAACTTAGCAACAATATAATTAGCATAATCAGCATACCATGGAGTACTACGAGAAGTACTTATAACATTTAATTGTTCATCAGGGAAGTCATCATTAATAGGTAGTGGGTCATCAATAATATTTTCAAACCTAGACAAGTTGTCTGCAACGGGGTTCTCAGCTCCCTTTCTATCAACAATATGCAAATCAAATTCTTGTAGCAAGAGAACCCATCTAATAAGTCTAGGTTTAGCATCTTTCTTTTCCATAAGGTATTTAATAGCAGCATGATCAGTGTGAATAGTCACTTTAGAATCAACAATATAAGGTCTGAACTTATCACAAGAAAATACAACTGCTAAAAGCTCTTTTTCAGTATTAGCATAATTTCTTTGAGCATTGTCTAGAGTCTTACTAGCATAATGAATAACATTTAATTTCTTATCAACTCTTTGCCCTAGAACAGCACCTACAGCATAATCACTAGCATCACACATAATTTCAAAGGGTAAATTCCAATCAGGTGGCTGAACAATAGGTGCAGAGACTAATGCTTTCTTAAGTATTTCAAATGCTTCTACACAATCATCATCAAAGACAAATGGTATATCTTTTTGCAATAAATTAGTCAGAGGCCGAGAAATTTTTGAGAAGTCCTTAATGAACCTCCTGTAAAATCCGGCGTGACCAAGGAAACTTCTTATACCTTTGATGTCCTTGGGACATGGCATCTTTTCAATAGCATCAACCTTGGCTTTATCAACTTCAATACCTCTTTCAGAAACTTTGTGCCCCAATACAATACCTTCATTAACCATAAAGTGGCACTTTTCCCAATTCAAGACAAGATTAGTTTCTTCACATCTGTGCAAAACTCGATCAAGATTGCTCAAGCAATCATCAAAAGACGAACCATAGACGGAAAAGTCGTCCATGAAAACCTCACAAATATTTTCACAAGAGTCAGAGAATATAGCCATCATGCATCTTTGAAAGGTAGCAGATGCATTACATAAACCAAAAGGCATACGTCTATAAGCAAAAGTACCAAAGGGCATGTAAAAGTGGTCTTTGATTGATCTCTAGCCGACACAGGTATTTGAGAGAAACTAGAATAACCATCTAGAAAGCAATAGTGTGTGTGTTTGCATAATGTTTCTAGCATTTGATCAATAAAAGGTAAGGGGTAATGATCTTTCTTAGTAGCTTTATTTAATTTGTGGAAATCAATTACCATCCTATAACCTGTGATAATTCTTTGTGGAATCAATTCATCTTTATCATTAGGAACAACAGTAATACCTCCCTTCTTAGGGACACAGTGGACAAGACTTACCCACTCACTATCAGCAACGGGATAGATTATACCTGCCTCCAGAAGCTTTAATATTTCTTCTCTTACCACTTCTTTCATTTTAGGATTTAGACGTCGTTGAGGATCACGAACTGGTTTGGCATTTGCTTCCAAATTTATTTTATGTTGACATAGAGTGGGACTAATGCCCTTAAGATCATCAAGAGTATATCCAATAGCAGCACGATGCTTCTTTAGAGTTTTCAATAATCTTTCTTCTTCATGCTCTGAAAGGTTAGCACTAATAATAACAGGATATATCTTCTTTTCATTAAGATAAGCATATTTAAGATTATCATGCAGAGGTTTAAGCTCAAACACGGGATCACCATTGGGTGGAGGAGGATCCCCTAAAATTTTAACAGGCAAATTGTGATGCAGAATAGGTTCTTGTTTAAAGAATACTTCATCTATTTCCCTTCTTTCATTCATGAACATATCATTTTCATGGTCTAGCAAATAGTGCTCTAAAGGATCACTAGGAGGTACGGCAATAGAAGCAAGACCAATAATTTCATCCTTACTAGGTAATTCTTCCTCACAATGTTGTTTACTAAATTTAGAGAAATTAAACTCATGAACCATATCATCCAAGCCAACAGTAACAACATTCTTTTCGCGGTCTATCTTAGCATTAACGGTGTTCAAGAAGGGTCTACCAAATATAATGGGACAAAAGCTATCTTGTGGAGAAGTAAGAACAAGAAAATCAGCAGGATATTTAGTTTTCCCACACAAGACTTCTACATCTCTAACAATTCCAATTGGTGAAATACTATCTCTATTGGCAAGTTTAATTGTGACATCAATACCTTCTAACTCAGCAGGTGCAATTTCATTCTTAATTTCTTCCTATAAAGTATGCGGTATAACACCAGCACTCGCACCCATATCACATAAGCCATGATAACAATGATCTCCTATTTTAACAGAAACAGCAGGCACGCCTACCACAGGTCTATGTTTATCTTTAGCACAAGGTTTAGCAATTCTAGCAGTTTCACCTTCGAACTGAATAACATGCCCATCAATATTATCAGACAAGAGATCTTTTACAATAGCAATATTAGGTTCTACTTTAACTTGCTCAGGAGGTGTATAAGTTCTAATATTGCTTTTACGAACAGCAATTGAAGCTTTAGCATGATCCTTTACTCTAACAGGGAAAGGTGGTTTCTCAACATAAGAAGTAGGAATAATAGGATCATTATAAGTGACAATCTTTTCTTCAACTTTAATAGGTGCAGCTACTTTTACTTCTATGGGAGGATGATATTTAAACCACTTCTCCTTAGGGAGATCAACATAAGTAGCAAAGGATTCACAGAAAGAAGCTACTATCTCAGAATTAAGTCCATATTTAGTGCTAAACTTACGGAAAATATTGGTATCCATAAAAGATTTAACACAATCAAACTTAGGTGTCATACCCGACTCCTTACCTTCGTCGAGATCCCAATCTTCAGAGTTGCGTTTAATTCTATCCAATAAATTCCATCTAAATTCAATAGTCTTCATCATAAAAGAGCCCCTTACGAAGCAACGCATAAACTAGGGTTTAAGCTTCTGTCACTCTAGCAACCCATCATCTACTTATTACTTCCCAATGCCTTCCTGTAGGCCCAAATAATGGTGAAGTGTTATGTAGTTGACGTTCACATAACACCACTAGAGGCTAGACAACATACATCTTATCAAAATATCAAACGAATACCAAATTCACATGACTACTCATAGCAAGACTTCTCCCTTGTCCTCAGGGACGAACGTAATTACTCACAAAGAATATTCATGTTCATAATCAGAGGGGTAATAATATGCATATAGGATCTGAACATATGATCTCCCACCAATTAAACCAACTAGCATCAACTACAAGGAGTAATCCACACTACTAGCAACCTACTAGCACCAATCCCAGACTTTGAGACAAGAATTGGATACAAGAGATGAACTAGGGTTTGGAGATGAGATGGTGCTGGTGAAGATGTTGATGGAGATTGCCCTCTCCCGATGAGAGGAGCGTTGGTGATGACGATGGTGATGATTTCCCCCTCCGGGAGGGAAGTATCCCCGGCAGAACAGCTCTGCCGGAGCTCTAGATTGGATCCGCCAAGGTTCTGCCTCGTGGCGGCGGAGTCTCGTCCCGAAAAGTTCCTCCTTCTTTTTTTCTCATCGAAAGACTTCATATAGGAGAAGATGGACGTCGGAGAGCCACCAGGGGGCCCACGAGGTAGGGGGGCGCGCCCCCCACCCTCGTGAGAAGGGTGTGGGCCCCCTGGCCTTCATCTTTGGCGAGAATTTTTCTTTATTTATTTTAAGATGTTCCGTGGAGTTTCAGGACTTTTGGAGTTGCGCAAAATAGGTCTCTAATATTTGCTCCTTTTCCAGAATTCCAGCTGCCGGCATTCTCCCTCTTCATGTAAACCTTGTAAAATAAGAGAGAATAGCCATAAGTATTGTGACATAAAGTGAAATAACTGTCCATAATGCAATAAATATCGATATAAAAGCATGATGCAAAATGGACGTATCAACTAACTAGAGTGGAGTTTGGCCTGGTGAAGGTTAACCCAACACTCAATGTGTTCTTCACATATCTGAGTATACGTTTGGCTGCAGCCCAATGAGTAGAAGTAGGTGCATGAAGGAATTGACATACTTTATTCACTGCAAAAGAAATGTCAGGCCTGGTGAGTGTCAAGTACTGAAGTGCTCCTACCAAACTCCTGTATTTGGTGCTATCCTCTGGACTCAAAGGAACACCCTCTGCAAGAGACAACTATTCTGAACTGGAGAGTGGTGTTGGTGATGGTTTACAGCCCTGCAACCCCTCCTTGCTCAGAAGATCAGTGGCGTATTTTTCTTGAGAAAGATGAAGGCCATCTTCCTGATTCCTCTTGACCTCAATGCCAAGGAAGAAGTGCAGGTCCCGAGATCTTTGAGAGCAAAATCTGACTGCAAGTCTTTCAGGAGAGCTGTTACTGCCTCATTAGATGAACTAGTGACAATGATGTCATCAACATAAATAAGCACGAAGATAACAGTGTTGGATTTTTTGTAAATAAATAATGAAGTGTCAGACTTGGAGGGAACAAATCCAAGGGTGTGTAGTTTGGAGCTGAGACGAGAATACCATGCCTAGAGCGATTTATCAAGTTTACAGATATGAAATGGTTTATCAGGATCAACAAACCCAGGAGGTTGCTTCATGTAAACTTCCTCTTCCAGAACACCATGAAGGAACCTGTTCTGCACATCTAGCTGATGAAGGCACCAACCTCGAGAGACAGCTATGGATAAAACAAGACGAATAGTGGCGGCTTTAACAACCGGACTAAATGTATCCTCATAGTTAAGGCCATACCTTTGCTTGAATCCTTTGGCAACGAGACGAGCCTTGTAGCGATCTATGGAACCATCTGACCATCGCTTGATGCGAAAAACCCACTTACAATCAATCAGATTTGTACCTGGACAGAAATGAACCAGATGCCAAGTATGATTTTTCTGAAGTGCTCCAAACTCCGCACGCATGGCAAGTTTCCACTTCGGGTCAGCAAGAGCCTGAGAAACAGTGTGTGGTTCCCCTGTAACACATCAGAAGCAATTAAACCATATTTGGTTTTATAATTAACAGGTGCAAGTGTTCCTGTACGAAGGCGGGTGCGAGGCAGGGCGGACGGGTCTGGATCAAGCGTAGAAGATCCATCAGGAGTGGCAGGGATCGCGGCAGCAGATCCAGCCGATCCCGAGGTGGCAGGCATGTCAGGGTTGCCAGGATCGTCTGTGGTGTGCGCACGCGCCGAAGTGAAGGGAACCGCCACAGAGGATCCGGGGGAGCCAGCCTCATCCAGCTCGGGGCGTGCATCGAGCCCGCCTGGCGCAACCGTGGTGAAGCGCGGGGCCCGCCTGGTGAAGACCCATGGAGTGGGCGCATAGCGCGCAGGCGACAAAGCCTGGGCCGCTGATTGGTGCGTCGAGCGCACGGGGTCCAATGCTGCAGCACTTGATGGCATGGCGAGGTCGGGTTGGTGCGGAGGGATGAGGCAATCCGCCTGGAACGGGGAGGATCCCGAGGTGGATGCTGTTGAGTCTGATGCAGGTGGGCGCACGGATCTTGAAGGAGATTGCACCAGATTTCCTGCGTTCACTGCTACATCATCTGGAGCACTGTTTTGGCCGATTTCTGCACCATTGGAACTGCAGTTTTTTTTTCTGTATCAAACTCTGGCAAAGGATTAGGAGTATTAGCCAATACATGATCATCACAATTATCATTACCCACACGAAGACTGGATGGAAGGAGAAGTATTTCTTTCCTAAGAAGAGCACCGGCATTGGGATTTAGTTTGGCGAATGGAAACTTTGTTTCATCAAACACGACATCGCGAGAAATGTAGACACGGCCGGTTGCAACATCAAGGCATTTAACACCCTTGTGTTGAGCACTATACCCAAGAAAGACGCACTCTTTGGATCGAAACATAAGCTTACGGTATTATAGGGACGAAGGTTGGGCCAACAAGCACAACCGAAGACACGAAGAGTGGTGTAATCTGGTGTAACATGCAAGAGGCGTTCAGTGGGAGTTTCATTAGAAATAACACAACTTGGCCACATGTTAATGAGATGTACGGTAGTGAGAAACGCTTCATCCCGAAACTTTAGTGGCATGGAAGCTGAAGCTAGGAGGGCGAGGCCTACTTCAACGATGTGACGGTGCTTGCGCTCGGCAGAACCGTTCTGCTGATGAGCATGTGGGCAGGAAATATGGTGAGCGATACCAATCTTTTGGAAAAAAGAGTTCAATTTTTCATACTCACCACCCCAGTACGACTTCTTGGCTATGATTTTACTATCGAATTTACGTTCCACAAGAGCTTGAAAGTTATGAAGCACTTGGAACACGTCGGATCGTTTCTTGAGGAGATAGATCCAGGTATACTTACTATAATCGTCGACAAAGCTCACATAGTAAGTATTCCTACCAAGAGAAGTGGGTGCTGGACCCCAAACATCAGAAAAAAAGTTGCAAGGGCTTTGTTGACACACTAGTGGAAACAGGATATGGCAATTGATGCTTTTTGCCTTCTGGCATGAATCACAAATAGTTTCTGAGTTTCTGTCACCAACAACTGGGATTTTATTTCTACTAAGAATTTGATGAACAATAGAAAAAGATGGGTGACCTAAGCGACTGTGCCACCTTTCAGCAGAAAGCTTGATGGCACCATAGACTTGTTTATTGAACCGGCAATACTTGGGAAGAAATGCATAGAGCCCTTGCACACAAACGCCCCTATGAAGAACCCTCTTCGTGACCTGATCCTTGATCAAAAAGAAGAAGGGGTGAAATTCTAGAAAAACATTATTGTCAAGGGCAATGCGATGAACAGATAACAAGGTTTTGGAAGCATTAGGGACATGCAAGATTTCATTGATCTCAAGGTTTTTATGTGGGGTTTTGATAACTGCTTGACCAATATGACTAATCTCCATACCTGCACCGTTTGCTGCAGTGTAGACTTGATCTTGGCCACGATATTGCTCGTGCATCGTCAGCTTCTCCAGTTCGCCAGTGATGTGATTGGTGGCACCTGTGTCCATGTACCAGTTGGTATCGACACCATATGACATATTGGCTGTAGCTGCAATTTTTCTCTTTTGGGCACCATCCTCGGCATAATGCCAATTACAGTCCTTAGCTATATGATTTGTTTTCTTACTAATTTGACATTTACCCTCGTAGCCCTCATAGCCTTGGAAGTTGCGCCCCCTGTTGTTGTTGTTAGGGGGCACCGAGCATTTTTGTTGCCGTTTGGGGGCCCTGGTGAATGGTAGCCGCCACCACCACCATGATAAGCCTCCCCCGACTGCCTTGGTTGTTGTTCTGGTGGTAGCCGCCACCACCGTTGTAGCCGCCGCCACCATTGTAGCCGCCGCCTCCTGATGTCTACTACACAACCTTCTTGTAGACGTTGTTCGGCCTCCAAGTGCAGAGGTTTGTACGACAGTAGCAAATTTCCCTCAAGTGGATGGCCTAAGGTTTATCAATCCGTAGGAGGCATTGGATGAAGATGGTCTCTCTCAAGAAACCTTGCAACCAAATAACAAAGAGTCTCTTGTGTCCCCAACACACCCAATACAATGGTAAATTGTATAGGTGCACTAGTTCGGCAAAGAGATGGTGATACAAGTGGTATATGGATAGTAGATAAATGTTTTTGTAATCTGAAAATATAAAAACAGCAAGGTAACTAATGATAAAGTGAGCGTAAACGGTATTGCAATGCGTTGAAACAAGGTCTAGGGTTCATACTTTCACCAGTGCAAGTCCTCTCAACAATAATAACATAATTGGATCACATAACTATCCCTCAACATGCAACAAAGAGTCACTCCAAAGTCACTAATAGCAGAGAACAAACGAAGAGATTATGGTAGGGTACGAAACCACCTCAAAGTTATTCTTTCCAATCAATCCGTTGGGCTATTCCTATAAGTGTCACAAACAGCCCTAGAGTTCGTACTAGAATAACACCTTAAGACACAAATCAACCAAAACCCTAATGTCACCTAGATACTCCAATGCCCCCTCAAGTATCTGTGGGTATGATTATACGATATGCATCACACAATCTCGGATTCATCTATTCAACCAAAACATAGAACCTCAAAGAGTGCCCCAAAGTTCCTACCGGAGAATCACGACGAAAACGTGTGCCAACCCCTATGCATAGGTTCATGGGCGGAACCTGCAAGTTGATCACCAAAACATACATCAAGTGAATCACGTGATATCCCATTGTCACCACAGATACACACGGCAAGACATACATCAAGTGTTCTCAAATCTTTAAAGACTCAATCCAATAAGATAACTTCAAAGGGGAAACTCAATCCATTACAAGAGAGTAGAGGGGGAGAAACATCATAAGATCCAACTATAATAGCAAAGCTCGCGATACATCAAGATTGTGCCAAATCAAGAACACGAGAGAGAGAGAGAGATCAAACACATATCTACAGGTAAATACCCTCAGCCCCGAGGGAGAACTACTCCCTCCTCGTCATGGAGAGCACTGGGATGATGAAGATGGCCACCGGAGAGGGATTTCCCCTCCGGCAGGGTGTCAGAACGGGTCTAGATTGGTTTTTGGTGGCTACGGAGGCTTCGGGCGGCGGAACTCCCGATCTATTGTGCCCCCTATCCTTTTAGGGTATATGGGTATATATAGGAGGAAGAAATACGTCAGGGGAGCCACGAGGGGCCCACGAGGGTGGAGGGCACGCCCTAGGGGGGTGGGCGCGCCCCCTACCTCGTGGCTCCCTCGTTTCTTTCCTGGTGTGCACTCCAAGTCTATCAGGTTGCTTTCCTTCCAAAAATAACTTCTCCAAAAGGTTTCATTCCGTTTCGACTCCGTTTGATATTCCTTTTCTTCGAAACACTGAAACAAGGGAAAAAACAGGAACTGGCACTGGGCTCTGGGTCAATAGGTTAGTCCCAAAAATAATATAAAAGTGGATAATAAAGCCCAATAATGTCCAAAACAGAAGATAATATAGCATGGAGCAATAAAAAATTATAGATACGTTGGAGACGTATCAGCATCCCCAAGCTTAATTCCTGCTCGTCCTCGAGTAGGTAAATGATAAAAACAGAATTTTTGATGCGGAGTGCTACTTGGCATAATTTCAATGTAATTCTTCTTAATTGTGGTATGAATATTCAGATCCGAGAGATTCAAGATAAAAGTTCATATTGACATAAAAATAATAATACTTCAAGCATACTAACTAAGCAATTATGTCCTCTCAAAATAACATGGCCAAAGAAAGTTCATCCCTACAAAATCATATAGTTTAGTCATGCTCCATTTTCGTCACACAAGAATGCTCTCATCATGCACAACCCCGATGACAAGCCAAGCAATTGTTTCATACTTTAGTAATCTCAAACTTTATAAACCTTCACGCAATACATGAGCGCGAGCCATGGATATAGCACTATGGGTGGAATAGAATATGATGATGGGGGTTATGTGGAGAAGACAAAAAGGATAAAGTCTCACATCAACGAGGCTAATCAATGAGCTATGGAGATGCCCATCGATTTATGTTAATGCAAGGAGTAGGGATTTCCATGCAACGGATGCACTAGAGCTATAAATGTATGAAAGCTCAACAAAAGAAACTAAGTGGGTGTGCATCCAACTTGCTTGCTCACGAAGACCTAGGGCACTTGAGGAGGCCCATTGTTGGAATATACAAGCCAAGTTCTATAATGAAAAATTCCCACTAGTATATGAAAGTGACAAAACAAGAGACTCTCTATCATGAGGATTATGGTGCTACTTTGAAGCACAAGTGTGGCAAAGGATAGTAGCATTGTCCCTTCTCTATTTTTCTCTCATTTTTTTGGGTCTTTCTCTTTTTTTATGGCCTTTCTCTTTTTTTGGGCCTTCTCTCTTTTTGATGGCCTTTCTCTTTTTTTATTCCTACTTGGGACAATGCTCTAGAAAATGATGATCATCACACTTCTATTTATTTACAACTCAATGATTACAACTCGATACTAGAACAAAGTATGACTCAATATGAATGCCTCCGATGGTGTACCGGGATTGCGATGAATCAAGAGTGACATGTATGAAAAATTAAGAACGGTGGCTTTGCCACAAATACGATGTCAACTACATGATCATGCAAAGCAATATGACAATGATGATGCGTGTCATAATAAACGGAACGGTGGAAAGTTGCATGGCAATATATCTCGGAATGGCTATGGAAATGCCATAATAGGTAGGCATGGTGGCTGTTTTGAGGAAGATATAAGGAGGTTTATGTGTGAAAGAGCGTATCATATCACGGGGTTTGGATGCACCGGCGAAGTTTGCAGAACTCTCAATGTGAGAAAGGGCAATGCACGGTACCGAAGAGGCTAGCAATGATGGAAGGGTGAGAGTGCGTATAATCCATGGACTCAACATTAGTCATAAAGAACTCACATACTTATTGCAAAATTCTACATGTCATCAAAAACCAAGCACTACGCGCATGCTCCTAGGGGGATAGATTGGTAGGAAAAGACCATCGCTCGTCCCCGGCCGCCACTCATAAGGAAGACAATCAAATAACACCTCATGTTTCAAATTTATTACATAACGTTTACCATACGTGCATGATACGGGACTTGAAAACTTCAACACAAGCATTTCTCAAATTCACAACTACTCAACTAGCACGACTTTTAATATCACTACCTCCATGTCTCAAAACAATCATCAAGCATCAAACTTCTCTTAGCATTCAACACAATCATAAGAAAGTTTTTACTAGTCTTGAATACCTAGCATATTAGGATCAAGAACATTACCATGATGTTTAAGACTCTCAAAGTAATCTAAGTGAACCATGACAGTTCATTTGTTTCTACAAAATAAAACCACCACCGTGCTCTAAAAAGATATAAGTGAAGCACTAGAGCAAATGACAAACTACTCTGAAAGATATAAGTGAAGATCAATGAGTAGTCGAATGATTATGCAACTATATGAAGACTCTCTAACATTTAATAATTTCAGATCTTGGTATTTTATTCAAACAGCAAGCAAAGCAAAATAAAATGATGCTCCAAGCAAAACACATATCATGTGGTAAATAAAAATATAGCTCCAAGTAAAGTTACCGATGAACGAAGACGAAAGAGGGGATGCCTTCCGGGGCATCCCCAAGCTTAGTATCTTGACACTTCTTATTCCATAGTCCATCAAATCTTTACCCAAAACTTGAAAACTTCACAACACAAAACTTAACAGAAAACTCATAAGCTCCGTTAGTATAAGAAAATAAATCACCACTTAGGTAATGTTGTGAACTCATTATAAATTCATATTGGTGTAATATCTACTGTATTCCAACTTATCTATGGTTCATACCCTCCGATACTACTCATAGATTCATCAAAATAAGCAAACAACACATCGAAAACAGAATCTGTCAAAAACAGAACAGTCTGTAGTAATCTGGATCAAACGTATACTTATGGAACCCCAAAAATTCTAAAATAAATTGCTGGACCTGAGTAATTTATCTATTAATCATCTTAAAAAAGAATTAACTAAATATCACTCTCCAAATAAAAATGGCAGCAATTCTTGTGAGCGCTAAAGTTTCTGTTTGTTTTTCCAGCATGATCATAAAGACTTCACCCAAGTCTTCCCAAAGGTTCTACTTGGCACAAACACTAATTAAAACATAAAACCACATCTAAACAGAGGCTAGATGAATTATTTATTACTAAACAGGAGCAAAAAGTAAGGAACAAAAATAAAATTGGGTTGCCTCCCAACAAGCGCTATCGTTTAACGCCCCTAGCTAGGCATGATGATTTCAATGATGCTCACATAAAAGATAAGAATTGAAACATAAAGAGAGCATCATGGAGAATATGACTAGCACATTTAATTCTAACCCACTTCCTATGCATTGGGATTTTGTGAGCAAATAACTTGTGGGTACAAGAATCAATTTGCATAGGAAGGTAAAACAAGCATAACTTCAAAACTTTAAGCACATAGAGAGGAAACTTGATATTATTGCAATTCCTACAAGCATAAGTTCCGCCCTCATAATAATTTTCAGTAGCATCACTGTCGGTGTCAAAACCGGCGGATCTCGGGTAGGGGGTCCCGAACTGTGCGTCTAGGCCGGATGGTAACAAGAGGCAGGGGACACGAAGTTTTACCCAGGTTCGGGCCCTCTCGATGGAGGTAAAACCCTACATCCTGCTTCATTAATATTAATGATATGGGTAATACAAGAGTTTATCTACCAAGAGATCAGAGAGGCTAAACCCTAGAAGCTAGCCTATGGTATGATTATGGATGTGTATGTTGTCCTACGGACTAAAACCCTCTGGTTTATATAGACACCGGATAGGGTTAGGGTTACATAGAGTCGGTCACAATGGTAGGAGATCTGAACATCTGTATCGCCAAGCTTGCCTTCCATGCCAAGGAAAATCCCTTCCGGACACGGGACGGAGTCTTTAATCTTGTATCTTCATAGTCTAGGAGTCCGACTGAAGGTATAATTCAGCTATCCGAACACCCCCTAATCCAGGACTCCCTCAGTAGCCCCTGAACCAGGCTTCAATGACGACGGGTCCGGCGCGTAAATTGTCTTCGGCATTGCAAGGCGGGTTCCTCCTCCAAGCACTTCATAGAAGATTTTGAACACAAAGATAGTGTCCAGCTCTGCAAAATAAGTTTCCACATATTGCCATAGAGAGAATAATAATATTAACACAAATCTAATCTGCTGACGTATTCTGTGGTGCGACATGCCATGGCCAAGCCTTTATCCAACTCATTTCATTATCCCACCTCAGTGCGTTATGTGAGGCGGTTTCCTTGGCACGTCTTGTCAAAGCAGAGATCGTGTCCCTTTATTCCGGGATTCTCATCAATACGGGCGTGGGTAACCCAACCGCACCTTTGATTACGGCGCTTGGAGATAAGCAACTTTTACCAGGCTGGTGGGGACATGTAGTCACGCCCACCCATATAAGGGGATAAGGATCCACCTTTTCACCCATGCCTTCTTCCTCCTTTGCCTATCCATTCTTGCACACTCGAGCTCTAGCGCCAAAGTCCGTACTACCACCTCGACCTTCTCCAGTCATGTCCGGAGCGGGAGGCAAGTGGATGGTCTCCTCCGTCACGGAGGGGCACATAAAAAAGCTGAGGAAGGCCGGATATCTGGCCAGCGACATCGCGCACCGAGTCCCCGAGAAGGGGCAGCTCATCCCCACTCCTAGGACCCATGAGAGGGTGGTATTTCTCCCCCATTTCCTCCGCGGACTGGGCTTCCCTCTGCATCCATTTGTCCGGGGGCTCATGTTCTACTACGGCCTGGATTTCCACGACCTGGCCCCGAACTTCGTCCTCAACATCTCGGCGTTTATCGTCGTGTGCGAGGCTTTCCTCAGCATCCGCCCTCATTTTGGCTTATGGCTAAAGACCTTCAACGTTAAGCCGAAGGTGGTGCGCGGCAGCCAGGCGGAGTGCGGTGGTGCCATGGTTGGCAAGATGGCCAACGTCCTGTGGCTCGAGGGCTCCTTTGTGGAGACCCTGAAGGGGTGGCAATCGGGGTGGTTTTACATCACCGAGCCGTGCGACCCCGAATGGGTCGCAGCCCCCGAGTTTCGGTCTGGGCCCCCTACGCGGCTCACCTCCTGGAAGGAGACCGGCCTGTCGCGGGGTAAAAAAGGAGAGCTGACCGGACTCCAAACATGCATCCAAACCCTGGTGGACAAGAAGCTCAAGCTTGTCAACATAGTCCAGGTTATGCTCATCCGCCTGATCCTCCCGTGTCAACGACGGGCCTTCAACCTGTGGGAGTTCGACCCGGCGCAGCATCAAACTCTAAACAGGCTCTTTGACACGACGTACGAAGATGCCTGGAGGGTGCTTTTTAAGGGCGTCGAGGCTCCCGCATCCGCTGCCGAGGATCGCGGATTCAGTACTCAGCATCATGCTAATGCGGTAAGCTGTTTTTGTCCTTTTACAGGGTATCAGTTTTTCATAGTTTGACTCTATGCGGGATCTGAGTTCCCTTATCTTTGATAGGATTGGGTGGCGACGTCCGGACAGATCAACTGTCCGGATCCTCTGCCGGAAGGCCCAATGGACGCTCGCTTGACGAAGCTGCTGGTTCCGGCGCCCTATGTGGTGCCGGAGAAGAAGGCCACGAAAAGGGCCACGTGGACTCGAAAGTGTGCCCGGCGCTAGGAGGTGTCCGATTCGTCATCCAACGGTCCCGAAGTGCCTTCCTCTCGTGAAGACGAGGAGGAAGAAGAAGAGACCTCTCCCCCTCTAGCGGGAGGAGAGAAGAAAAGGAAGGCCGCCCTCTCCGAGGAGGCCGGAGGGTCCAAGAAGGGGAAAACCCTTCCTCCGGACTGCTCCACCGACGCCGACGATGACGAAGAGGAGTGGCAGCCCAGGGCCAAGCCCCTGGCAAAATCGTAAGTGTCCGAATACCGGAGTAATTCATAGTATTCGTTTTTTGCACAACTTTTCCTTATGTCGAATATGTTTATGCAGCCCACACAAAGACCGGCTCGACGCATCGTCGAGTGGCTCAGTGGACCCGTCGGAGGTGAACTCGCTTCCGACGGCTTCATCCCCCCGCGCTGTGCACAACACCGAAGTGTTGTCCCAACAGGTTCTAAGCCGGGAGGAGGTGGTCCTGGAGGCGCCGCAAGGCGACCTCCCGGACTCCAGGAGTAAAGGGGATGAAACCCCCCAGGGATCCAAGTCCGGCTTAAGGCCGGACACAGCTCCGGAATCTTCAAGGGTTCCAGAGTCCGGCGGGCGACCTCCTTCCAAGAGGAGCAAGCCTACCGTGATGGTGACCTCCGTCCAACCGGAGGCGCCGGACAATATGTTGGAGGCGCTCCAAGGTGCCTCCATCGACGAGGGGCACCTCACTATTATGAGTGCGGTGATCCAGAAGGTTCAGTCCGCCAAAAGCGGACTGACTGAAGCTTGTACAAGCCTTTTAACAAGCTTTGAGGTAAATAAAGAATGTTCAAATAATGTTACCGCATAGACAGTAGCCCCTGATGCTCTGTTGGGCGTTCGGGAAGAAAAGCCGAATAGAGGATCAAAGAATTCACAGGAGTCTAACAAAAGGAGTCAATATGCGTATGCAGGCTTCTCTGCTAGCGTCCGCCACACTGACTGCGGAAGTGGACATGCTGAAGCAGAGTCTCGAGAAGTCCGAGCAAGAGCTCGGGCGTGCCAAGAAGCAGCTCGAGGAGAAGGAAGGTAAGAAATACCCTGTTTGAATATGTATATAAAAAAGGTGCAATTGCAAAAAATGACAAGATTGACATGGCTATTGTAGGGGCCATGTCTGAGGTGGCGACCCTTAAGCAAGCGCTGCTCGAGGCCGAGAAGAGTGCGGCCGTGGAGCGCACCGAGCGGGAGAGGTATGAGGCTGAGGTTGGCAAGGTGCGGCAAGAGCTCCAGGTTCTCATGAAGAAACATGAGAGTTTGGAGCTTGACTCGAAGACGCGAGCGTCCGAGCTCGCGGCAGCTATAGAAAATGCCAAGTTTGCCAAGGCCGAGTCCCAGAAGACCCTCCAGGAGTTGGATGAGGTGAAGAAGATTGCGGAGGGTAAGGCATTCTTTATGCAAAGCAAACACATAAATGTGAGTTACCTGTTACTTACCCGAATCCGGAGCTCTCCAGGAGCGTTCGCAGATCTTCCCCGGAGTGTATCTGATGCCGCCGCATTCTATCGAGCCGAGGAGGGCAGCTCGATGGAGAAGGTGTTCTGGTCTCAGTACGCTGAGGCCGGACACCCCGTGCCCCTGAGCAACCAGCTGAAGCAACTGGTCGAGCTCCACAAGGCGGCCGAACAGGCCATGAAGGGCCTCCTAGTTCGGCTGTGGCCTGGAGAGGCTCTGCCTGGGAGCTATTTCAGGCTGGTGCGGCGGCTGGTGGAGGCCTGTCCGAGGCTTGAAGACATCAAGCGCTCCGTCTGCATTGAAGGTGCCCGTAGGGCCCTTGCCCGTGCTAAGGTGCATTGGGGCAAGCTGGATGCGGAGAAGCTTGTGAAGGACGGGACACCGCCAGGGAAAGAGCATCGCAAGCCCGAGAATTATTATAAGGATGTTCTGAAGGGTGCCCGCCTTGTTGCGGATGAATGTACCAAGGCTGTATTTTTTGAGTAAAACCTGCTCGTGTTATCCTGTGCGCTGAAAACTTGTTCATATGCGCTAAGCAATGCTGCTTGAATTTAAAATATTACCTTCTGTGCGGCTGTTTATCAATACTGAGAGATGGCGAGTTGTCGGCTTCTGCCCCCATGCCGCTAGTGCTGGGGTGTTCGGGGATAAACCTGGGCGTTCTTTTTCCCATATTTGGGGTCCTTCGAGGGAGGCGCTCAGCCCAACGAACGAGGCAATCGGACTATAATGCGTGAACACTCTCACTTAGCCATAGAATTCTATAATTTTAAATTTCAGCGAAGCCCCTAGTATTCGAAAGACCGATTTCGGGGCGCTATCCACGCCTTGGCCGGACAGAGCCGACTCCTTGCCCGAAGCGGCATAAGTCTTTACGGACTCGAAAAAACCTCTCGAATAGCGACCAGCTCTCGCTTCATCATGACAGTCAGTTTTAGCTTTCTCCACTGAGGTGCTCGGCCCAGCTCAACTGGGGCACAATCACAGTGGTTCTCCTAGTGCTACCTTAGCCGATATAGTGGAACGTAAGGCACCAAAACATAGGAGCCGGGCAAACCCAACTATTGACCCAAGACATGATTCGGAGCCGATGCATATAATGCTATAAGTTCGGGGTGCCGCACTTGTTAAAGTGTTCGGACTTCTCACACCATGTTGAGGGGTACTAAAGCCCTTGGCGTATTTTGGCCGTACCAAAGTGTACGGGTGCAACATGTCATTAAGGAACATATATATATATATATTAAAAAAAGGTAATGCAAAAAATAGAAAAAAGCTATGCATGGTTCATTAAAATAGCTGCGATCAAAGCAGAACGATACAGGTGATGCGATAAACGAAAAGTTGGACTATTTAACATGTCTGCTTTAGGGGCAAGCTGCGGGATAGTATGCGAAACAGGTATACTGCTCGTGATAGAGACCACCTGGGATTTCCGTAATGCGGCATGGTTGTCTGCTTCCCTGGTCCTTGCATCGTTTGTGCGGCAATTGAAGTGCCGAACAAGCCTTCCGAAGAGTAGAGTCCTGGAAGTAAGAGAAAAGTATATAAAAAAAGTCGGCAGCCCCTGGTGCGGTTTAAGCCATGTTTTGGGCGTGCCGTGATGGTGCCCCTCCCCCTATGCCCATGGTATTTCTAGAGCGTAGTTATGTATGCGAAGTACTGGCATCGCCTTTTTGCGGGGGTTAGGGTTGGGGCCGCATTGCTACGCCTACTCGGAACGTGCCAGGCGGTCTTGTTGTAGGTTACTCCGGGCACGCTTGACTGTGTCCGAACGTTTAATGGCCGGACTGGAGAACTGCCTGGAGAGGCTGCTTTGTACTTCCGCTGCAAGGGCCGCCGTGTGCTCCTCCCTTCGGAGGGAGCGTTTGGTGTTTCCATTGACCGTAATTACTCCTCAAGGGCCTGACATCTTGAGCTTAAGGTATGCGTAGTGCAGGACCGCATTGAACTTGGCGAATGCGGTTCGCCCGAGCAGTGCATGGTAGCCACTTCGGAACGGGACTATGTCGAAGATTAACTCCTCGCTTCGGAAATTATCCGGAGATCCAAAGACCACTTCAAGTGTGACTGAGCCTGTACAGCTGGCCTCTACACCTGGTATTACGCCTTTAAAGGTCGTTTTGGTGGGCTTAATCCTCGAGGGATCTATGCCCATTTTCCGCAATATATCCTGGTAAAGCAGGTTCAGGCTACTGCCGCCGTCCATAAGGACTCTAGTGAGATGAAATCCGTCAATAATTGGGTCGAGAACCAATGAGGTGAATCCGCCATGACGGATGCTAGTGGGATGGTCTCTTCGATCAAAGGTGATCAGGCAGGAGGACCATGGGTTGAACTTTGGGGTGACTGGCTCTACCGCGTATACGTCCCTTAACCCGCGCTTCCGCTCCCTTTTGGGGACGTGGGTGGCGTGTATCATGTTCACCGTCCGCACTTGTGGGGGAAAACCCTTCTGTCCATTGTTGTTCGGCGGCCGGGGCTCCTCGTCGTCATCTCTATGCAACCCCTTGTCTTCATTGTCGGCCCTTAATCTGCCTGCCTGCTTGAACACCCAACAGTCCCTATTGGTGTGATTGGCCGGCTTTTCGGGGGTGCCATGCATTTGGCACAAGCGGTCGAGTATTCGTTCCAAGCTGGACGGGCCCCTGGGATTCCTTTTGAATGATTTTTTTCCGCTGACCGGATTTAGAGCCTCTGAATCCGGCATTAACTGCCGTATCCTTAGCATTGTCGCCGTTGATGCGGCGCTTCTGTTGGTTGCAACGCGACCTGCCACTAATGTCCCTGGTGTCCGAACGACCAGGGTTCTTGGTCATATTGTTGCTACGAGCAAGCCAGCTGTCTTCTCCCGCGCAAAAGCGGGTCATGAGTGCCATGAGTGCTGCCATAGATTTCGGCTTCTCTTGTCCTAGGTGCCGGGCAAGCCACTCGTCACGGATATTATGCTTGAAGGCTACTAAGGCCTATGCGTCCGGACAGTCGAGTATTTGATTTTTCTTTTTAGGAACCGTGTCCAGAATTGCCTGGCCGATTCGTCTGGCTGCTGAATTATGTGGCTTAGGTCGTCAGTGTCTGGGGTTCGCACATAAGTACCCTGGAAATTGTCGAGGAATGCGGCTTCCAGGTCCTCCCAATAGCTGATTGACCCTGTTGGCAGGCTGTTAAGCCACCGCCGGGCTGGTCCTTTAAGATTGAGTGGGAGGTATTTGATGGCGTGGAAATCATCGCCGCGGGCCATGTGGATATGAAGGAGATAATCCTTGATCCATACCACAGGATCTGTTGAGCCATCATCTGATTCAATGTTTACGGGTTTGAAACCCTGGGATTTGATGATTCATTATTTCGTCTGTGAAGCACAATGGGTGTGCGGCGCCTCTGTACTGGGCGATATCATGACGTAGCTCCAATGAGCTTTGTCTACTGTGTTCAGCCCTGCCGAATTTGTGGCCGGCGTGACGGTTGTCGTCTCGAGCCGTGGGGTGTCTACGCGATCCATAGATCGATCTTGTTTGCCTTGCCTTGTCCTCCAACATGTCTCGTATGTCCGGCGCATATTCCCGTGCCTTGGTACGGGGTGCGGCTTGGGTGGAGGGCCATGAGGCCTCTCTGTCGCGGCCACGAGGTGGCCTGTCGGCCGCGTCGAGTGCTTCCTCCTCTAATCGGGGTACCAACCTGCGCTTCGGGTAGCACTTGGAGGGGCGTTCGGGTTTATGCTCTTCGGCCGCAAGGACTTCAGTCCATCTATCGACTAGCCAATCTTGATCAGCTTTGAGCTGTTGCTGTTTTTTCTTGAGGCTTCTTGCCGTGGCCATAAGCCTACATTGAAAACACTCTTGTTTGGCGGGATCCTCTGGCACGGCGAATTCATCGTCGTCGAGGCTTGCCTCGTCTTCGGAGGGAGGCATACAATTATTGTCCTCGACCTCTCTGTCGGCCGCTCTCTCATGAGGGCCAGTTTCTCCATCCTCCTGTGCTAAATCTTGCTCGGGGGGATGTTCTTTGGCGCTTTCCGGGGTATTATTATCTCCCGTGCTGGAATCGCCGTTTTTGTGTTGGCGGGATTTTGAGCGGCGCCGCTGACGCCGACGCTTTTGCTGTTTCTTGGAGGGGTCATCCTCCGCTGTTCCATCGCCCTCTCCCTCTTTTGGGGTGTCCACCATGTATATGTCATATGACGAGGTGGCTTTCCAGGGCCTAGTGGGCGCTGGTTCTTCATCATCTCCTTCATCGGTGTCCATACCGTCGATGTCTTCGGAGTCAAATTCGAGCATGTCGGTTAAGTTGTCGACAGTGGCTACAAAGTGGGTGGTGGGTGGGTTTTGAATTTCTTCATCGTCCGTACCCCAACCTTGCTGACCATAGTCCGGCCAGGGCTCTCCTGACAAAGAGAGAGACTTCAGTGATTTCAAGATATCGCCGAAAGGCGAGTGCTGAAAGACGTCCGCGGCCGTGAACTCCATGATCGGTGCCCAATCGGATTCGCTCGGCAGGGGCGCGGAGGGTTCGGAGTCCGGATAAGAATCCGGCTCCATGGAGTCACGAGTCTTGTAGAGTACGGGGCTGGTGTTCGGCTCAACCGCCGTTGGGATCGCAGCCCCCGAGGTAGCGTCCAACCGCCCATCCTCGATCGGCACGGTCGGCTCTGAACTAGGGGTCAGAGCCGATGCGGGTGCGGCCTCCAGGGCTCTGTTCGGCGGCAGAGCTAGATCATGCTCGTCGTGACAGTGCGGCACGCTCGGCAGTGGTTCGAATCCGTCGAAGATCAAGTCCCCGAGATGTCGGCCATGTAGTTTAAAATTCCGAATCTGACCTGACGGCCAGGGGCGTAGCTTTCGATCTACTCTAGATGGCCAAGTGAATCGGCCCGCAGTGCGAAGCCACCAAAGACGAAGATCTGTCCGAGGAGGAAGGTCTCACCCTGGACTGCATCGCCATTGATGATCGTAGGAGCCATCGGGCCTGACGGCGACGGCACAGAGGAACTCTCAATGAAAGCACCAATGTCGGTGTCAAAACCGGCGGATCTCGGGTAGGGGGTCCCGAACTGTGCGTCTAGGCCGGATGGTAATAGGAGGCAGGGGACACGAAGTTTTACCCAGGTTTGGGCCCTCTCGATGGAGGTAAAACCCTACGTCCTGCTTGATTAATATTGATGATATGGGTAATACAAGAGTTGATCTACCACGAGATCAGAGAGGATAACCCTAGAAGCTAGCCTATGGTATGATTGTTGATGTGTATGTTGTCCTACGGACTAAAACCCTCCGGTTTATATAGACACCGGATAGGGTTAGGATTACATAGAGTCGGTTATAATGGTAGGAGATCTGAACATCCGTATCGCCAAGCTTGCCTTCCATGCCAAGGAAAATCCCTTCCGGACACGGGACGGAGTCTTTAATCTTGTATCTTCATAGTCCAGGAGTCCGGCTGAAGGTATAATTCGGCTATCCGAACACCCCCTAATCCAGGACTTCCTCAATCACGAATGAATTCAACAATATAACCAGCACCTAAAGCATTCTTTTCATGATATACAAGCATAGAAATTTTATTACTCTCCACATAAGCAAAATTCTTCTCATTCGGAATAGTGGGAGTATCATAAGAAACTCGAATACTATAAATTGTTCCTACATTAAAAGTGTAATGTTCAAAAAAGGGGTAACCATAATCATGACAAGTTTTATAAATAGAATTACTAATTTTTATAGCATAAGTATCATCACAATAATCATCATAAGTTGGAGGCATGCTATCATCATTATAAATTTGCATATCAAAAATTGGGAGACTAAAAATATCATCTTCATTAAACGTAGCATCCCCAAGCTTGGGACAAACATTAATTGCAGCAAATATATTCTCAAAAACATCATCTTCATCAAACATAGTGATAACCCACAAGTATAGGGGATCGCAACAGTTTTCGAGGGTAAAGTATTGAACCCAAATTTATTGATTCGACACAAGGGGAGCCAAAGAATACTCTCAAGTATTAGCAGCTGAGTTGTCAATTCAACCACACCTGGAAACTTAATATCTGCAGCAAAGTGTTTAGTAGCAAAGTAATATGATAGTAGTGGTAACGGTAGCAAAAGGTAACAATAGTAAAAGTAATGTTTTTGGTATTTTTGTAGTGATGATAGCAATAGCAACGGGAAAGTAAATAAGCGAAGAGCAATATATGGAAAGATCGTAGGCAATGGATCGGTGATGGAGAATTATGCCGGATGCGGTTCATCATGTAACAGCCATAACCTAGGGTGACACAGAACTAGCTCCAGTTCATTGATATAATGTAGGCATGTATTCCGAATATAGTCATACGTGCTTATGGAAAAGAACTTGCATGACATCTTTTGTCCTACCCTCCTGTGGCAGCGGGGTCCTTACGGAAACTAAGGGATTTTAAGGCCTCCTTTTAATAGAGTACCGGAACAAAGCATTAACACATAGTGAATACATGAACTCCTCAAACAACGGTCATCACCAATAAGTATCCCAATTATTGTCACTTCGGGGTTAACGGATCATAACACATAATAGGTGACTATAGACTTGCAAGATAGGATCAAGAACACTCATATATTGATGAAAACATAATAGGTTCAGATCTGAAATCATGGCACTTCGGCCCTAGTGACAAGCATTAAGCATAGCAAAGTCATAGCAACATCAATCTCAGAACATAGTGGACACTAGGGATCAAACCCTAACAAAACTAACTCGATTACATGATAGATCCTATCCAACCCATCACCGTCCAGCAAGCCTACGATGGAATTACTCACGCATGGCGGTGAGCATCATGAAATTGGTAATGGACGATGGTTGACACTACTAGGGAAAACCTTCTACACAGAATCTTAGCAGCAGCGCGGCATAAAAACAGGCGCTGCTGCTAAGTAGTAGCAGCGCGGCTACGGAAAACTCGCTACTGGTGCAAACTTAGCAGTAGCGGGTGACGCTTAAACCGCGCTGCTACAAAAATCCACCGACAGTACACAACGACATAAGTTTACCAGTAGCGCGGCGCCAGGGAGCGCGCTGCTGCTAATGCCATAGTAGCAGCACGCTTTTTTGTCACCTCGCTGCTGCTAATTTTGAAAATGTGCACAGGGTTGACCCGTTTAGCAGTAGCGCGTGACAGGAAAGCACGCTGTTGCTACGCTCTTAGCAGCAACGCGCTTTCTCTCCCGCGCTACTGCTTAGACGCAGGACCCACCACCTTTTCCACCTCCCCCTCCCCATCTCCTCTCCTCCCTTTCCCCTACCTCCCACATCCTCCCTCTCTCACTCTTCTTCTTCCTCAATACTTCTCCCCCCATTAATCTCCCTCTTCTACCTACCTTTCTCTCTCTTCATTACTCCTAGCTATAACTACACCACCTCCATTAATTCATCTCCTTTCTCTTTTTCCTCCCCCCTCCACTAGTTGAAGTTGTCTCCTCCCAAATTAGCTAGCTAGGTAGATGTAGCATTTAGTTAAGTGACCTATTTGCCCCCTAACGATGCTTCCATCTCGAGATAGAGGTGTGATTAATATTTCATGATTTTGCAAAATGGAAATATGTTTATGCATGTGTGTGTGATATTTTTATGGAAATTGTGTGTGTGGCATGAGTTGACGCCAAATTGTGCATTTGAGTTGCCTATGTTTTGCCGAAATGTCGATTTATTTCCGTTTCGGCGAATTCCGGGCAAACTCTAGATCTATATATGTCCTACTTTTAAGGAAGGTCATGCCGAATTTTTGTATGACTTTGATGAATGCACGCATTTTTATAATCAATTTGTTTATTATTACCGTGCAGAGTTCACGATGGTCAGTGGAACGATGGTGGACAGGTGGTTGCGGTCGGCGGTGCAGGACATGAAGGAAAATAACCTGACAGAGGTTTTATGTCCGTGTCGAAAATGCAAAGGAATAGGTTGGCTTGATCCCCATGTCGATGGCCATGTCGAAGCGCACCTGCTCCTGACTGGTTTCATGGATGGCTATACTCGGTGGATAACTGAAGATGAGAATGACGATGTTGAGGATGCCGACGGGGCAGGCAATGATGACACGGGTCAAGATGAAGAGATGATCGATAATGGCGGCGGTGAAGAGGCCAGACATGGCGGCGGAGAAGGGGCCGGACATGGCGGTGGAGAGAATGACATGGACTCCACGCAGCAGAGTTCGTCAGTACTAAGTTCAATCGTGCGGGACCCTCATGTTCAAGCATTGCTTCGCAAGGAGATGAGTACTGAGAGAGCTGCTTCTAGAGAGGAGGCTAAGCTGGAGCAACTGGTGGTAGAATCGAACACTCCATTGTATGATGGTTGCAATCCTGAGGTGACCCGCTTGAGTTTCATGCTCCAAGTGCTGAAGACGAAGGCTAAAAACAAATGGACCGACACTAGCCTCGATGAGCATCTCAAGTACCTAAAGGATGTTTTTCCCGAGGGTAATCTATGTCCTAGTAGTGTTGATGAGGCCAAGAAGATCGTGTGCCCTCTTGATCTGCCACACGTTAGATACCATGCATGCATCAACGATTGCATAATTTATCGGAAGGAGCACGCGGAAAAAACAAGTTGTTCGGTGTGCAATGCTTCTCGATACAGGAAGGCCGGGAAGAAATGTCCCCAGAAAGTGGTATGGTACTTACCGATCACTCCCCGTCTCCAGAGGTATTTTGTAGATCCCAAGGAAGCAAAGCTAATGTGCTGGCACGCGAAGAGGAAGAAGCCCGACGATGGAGATGATCCGAAGCTGAGACACATCAAGGATGGAAGCCGATGGAGAGCGTTGAACAGCTTCTATCGGTATTTTGAATGTGATGCAAGGAACATCGTGCTCGGCGCGTGTACCGATGGCATGAATCCGTTTGGCAACCAGAGCACCAACCATAGCACATGGCCCGTGTTTGTATGGATGTACAACCTCCCCCCTGGTTGTGCATGAAATCGAAGTACATTCACATGAGCATGCTTATTCAAGGGCCGAAACAACCAGGAAATAATATTAATTTGTATCTGGGGCTACTTCAGGAGGAGTTAGACACGTTATGGAAAACACCGGCCAAGACATGGGACGCCAGCAAAGGCGAGTATTTCAACATGAGAGTCGCGCTGATCACGATAGTGCACGACTATCTTGGTTACGGATATGTGACAGGCTAGGTTTGCCATGGATATTGCGGATGCACGCGGTGCATGGATGATACGACGTCTCAGCAGCTAACGTCAAGGAAAGATGGCGGGTCTGGGAAAATCGTGTACATGGGGCATCGAAGATGGCTCGAACAGGACGACCCGTGGAGAAACCGTGGAGATCTATTCAATGGTCACGCTGAGCATCGAGAACCTCCACGTAAGCGGAGCGGTGCCGAAATCGATGAGCTGTTGAAAAACTGGAAGGAATGCCCCGCGCCGGGAAAGACGATGAGAAAGGCGCCGGAGCCGCTGCTGAAGGTATGGAAGACGAGGTCTGTGTTCTGGGACTTGGAGTACTGGCACAAACTCGATACACCTCATTGCCTTGATCAAATGCATATCTGTAAGAATGTCCTTGAGAGCTTGCTCGCAACACTGATGAACATGCTGGATAAGACCAAGGATGGGCCGAAGGCAAGAAAAGACTTGCAAGATTTGGAAATCAGGGAAGATCTGCACATGCCGCCACGTAAAATGTCAGACGAGACAGAGATGGAGATAGAGGCACGGGAGAAGAAGGGCAAGAAAATAAAGAATGATGATTATTGCCCCCCTTCTTGCTTTACCTTAAGTCAGGCTGAGATCAATCAATTCTTTAAGTGCCTTACCGGAGTCAAAGTTAGTTCCGGTTAATGTGGCAAGATAAGTAGATATCTAGACACGGACAAGAAAAGGTTCAGCGGGATGAAGTCTCATGACTGTCATGTGATGATGACGCAGATATTACCTGTTGCCCTTAGAGGGATAATGGACAAGCACGTCCGTGACACGCTTATTGGTCTCTGCAACTTTTTCGACGTCATCTCTCGAAAGTCGATCAGTGTGAAGCAGCTCCGAAGGCTACAGGAAGAGATCGCTATGATACTGAATGAGCTTGAGATGTACTTCCAGCCCGCATTCTTTGACGTGATGGTACATCTGTGTGTCCATATTGTGGATGACATAATAGACCTGGGGCCGTCATTCCTGCACAACATGATGCCGTTTGAGAGGATCAATGGGATCATCAAAGGATTCATTTGTAACATGTCCCGTCCGGATGGAAGCATCGTCCAGGGCTATTTGACACAAGAGTGCATCTCTTTCTGTGAGAATTTTCTATATGGCGCAGACCAGCCGCCTGGTGTTAGTGTTGGTTTGCCCGTTAACAAGAACGATGGGAGGCTCGAAGGAGAAGGTCACTGCAACGGTCGCAGGGAACTGCACGTGGCATACTCAGATCGACGCAGCGACTTTGACAGAGCAAACTTGGTAGTGCTACAACACCTAGACGAGGTAGATCCTTTCGTGGCACTGCACAAAGAAATTATCGCAAAGAAGTATCGTGACCGGGGGGTATGCAGGACGGACGCCGAAGTTACTAGAGAGCACAACTCCACTTTCTTGCATTGGTTCAAAGAGCATATTATTGCTAATCCCCCGGAGGAGGGCTCTAAGGACGGATTGCTCATATACGCCTTAGCACATGGCCCCTCGCCCAACCTCATAACCTATCAGGCATATGATATCAACGGATACACGTTCTACAAGGAGGCCAAAGATATGGACAGTGATGAATATCAGAACTCAGGGGTGACGATGGAATGCATGACCGGCAGCGACAACGGCGCAACTGAACGATTTTATGGAAGGGTCGAGGAGATCTGGGAGCTTGACTACTCTGGACTGCACAACACGACGATGTTCCGTGTCAGATGGGCTAAGAATGTCGAAAGAGAAAGCCGGATTTTCACTACCATGACTGTACCCGACGCCAAGAGCGCTACCGTGAACACTATCGCAAAAAACCATGGGTACCATGGGTACACGCTAAGCACGTGACACAATGCTTCTTCATAACCGACCCATGCAATCCCAGTCGTGTTGTTGTGAGGAAAGGCAAAAGAAACATCATTGGAATGGATGGAGTCGCCAACGAGGAAGACTATGATCAGTACGGCAACCCAATGAGGGAAGATGACGATGATGATGAAGTATACGTCAAAAGAAGAATCAATACTACATTACCAAAGGAAAATCGTACTCCATGGAAAAGGCAAAGTCACAATGAGGGGCTCAATTATTCTTCGACGAACAAGAAGGGAAAGAAGCTGACTCAAAAACGAAAACGTCAGCGCTGAGGAATCGGTCAAATGATGTAATATATATATATGTTCCTATTTTGTATACACACTTAATTAGCCATTATTATGCATGGGTCCAATGATGTAATATATATATGTTCCTATTTTGTATACACACTTAGCCATTTTTATGCAAGGGTCCAATGATGTAATATATATGTTCCTATTATGCTGAGGAAAAGAAAAAAGGGAAACTGGTTATAGCAGTAGCGCTTTAGTGAAAAAGAGCTACAACTAGTCAAGGTAGCAGTAGCGGTTTCTGCAGAAAATCGCTACAGCTAGTCAAGGTAGTAGTAGCGCGTTTCGTGTAAACGCGCTACTGCTACGTCCACTTAACCCAAAATTCTCCCTCTCCCTACTTCATCCCGCCTCTTTCCCCCCAAATCCCCACTCTCTCTTCCCCGGCCCCGTCGCACCGCCGCGCCCGCCCCGACCTCGGCGCGCTCGCCCCCGACCCCGGCGCGCTCGCCCCCGACCCCGCCGCCCCCGACCCAGGCGCGCTCGCCCCCGACCCATCGGCCCTCGCCTCCCTCCTCTGCTTCCTCCCCTCCCAACCTCGGCCGTTGTCGGGCCTGCCTCCTCGCCCTGCACCCTCTGTAAACCACCGCCCCTCTCTCTCTCTGCTAGCTAGGGTTAATTTACGTAGGTTTTAGTTATGTTAATTAGGTTATCTATTTAGTTATGAATTTAGATAGCTTTCAAAATTTGCTGAATTTATATGCAAATTTGAACTGGACATGTGATATGTGGATATGTCATGTTTTGGTAAATGATCCGAGTTGCCTATGTTACGCCAGAATTTTGATTCATTTCCGTTCCGGTGAATTTCAGGCACTCGATATGTCCATTTTTTAGCACAGGTCATGCCGAAATTTCAGGTGCTCGATATGATTTTGCTACTAACTTGGTTCCAGTTATCATCAACTGGACGAAGGAAAATCCAGAAAAGACGGTACATGCTTTCCCGTTGCCCAGTTTCGTCGGGAGCAACTCCATGAACAACAACACCATCGCACCATCACTTGCTCACGCAACTAGGCCTCCTCTCGCAGCCGCTCCCGCTCATAGCAGCCCGTCCTCAGTCTCTGGCGCGCTTGGTGGGCCTTCGTCTTTGGTTGAGCTCGACGCTGTCACGGTAATTACATGTTGCACCAACATATATATATATATAATATTCCATTTTTGTTGCCTTTTGGATGTTTTACGCCACAGACATATGTGTTTGCTGGCGAAAGAAACCCCGTGCACCATACTCTACTTGATCAAAGGCCAGAAGGTGGACGTGGGAAAGGGGATGATAATGGACCCCTTGCAACCCACGTTCCACAACCAGCCGATCCCTGCTGGGCACTTCAGGGTTAGCTTGTCCAGTGTGAAATCGGGGCATGAGGATTTGCCTCCTCCAGTACAGCATGTGGGAGCGGACGACGAGACCCCGCCGCGGATTGGAAGCTGCAAGGGTTGGGTGCTGCTATGGCCGAAGAATCTTATTCTTCTGGAGCCGGCCGAGAGCACACCAATAACCACACATCAACAAGCATGTGCGGAGACCAACACCCCGCCTACGCAATTACCAGCTCCTGTAGTGCCGGGTGAGAGCGGCGGACGACATGATGAAGGGGGTGCAATAGTGTTGGCTGATGTAATTTGTCCTGTACAACAAAGAATGGATGATGAGACGGACGTCGACCCTATGGATTTCCTCAATACAAACGCGTATGACTATGACATAGAATTGATGAGTCAACCATATGATGAATCGGGCTATCAGCTTGCTAATGAGGATATGGATGATATGCCCGGGCAGGAAGGTCATAGCAGGGATTGCAAAAAGTCTCTCTTCATGAAATCCTCACAGGACACACCTGAAGATGCCGCCTCAACACAGGCTCAACTATCCCAGCACGAGGGTCGTACAGTACTTAGCCCGGGAACACTGGGGCAGGGGTTAAGGAAGGGTCTAGAAGGTGTGCCCAAGAAAAAGGAGAGAAAGAGATCGGGGAAGATAGCAGCCTCCAAACAAGACAGAGCACATAGCAGCCAAACGATGCATTCTGAAGAGCGTGTACCCGTGAAAGGTGTGGCCATGTTCCATCTCACGGGTGAGCCGATGCTACCGCCGAAACCGCTGGAGGCACTATCAGGGGATCTCAGGAGACTACACGACCATGTGCTGTCGACTGAGAAAAGCCTACTAGCCTCAAAGGATCCAGGATATCCGACATACGCGGCTCGTGTGCCTGAGGGGAAGTGCTACGTTGAGACACGGCCCGCGGAGGTGTTCTTCCTGCGGTTTGACCATATCTTTGAGATGTTTCTGACAAGGCGGCTCGATTTTACAACCGTCTGCCTTTTTGCGCTACATATGAGCTCTGTCATGAACAGTGAAGAAGTCCCGCAAATCCGTGTGGCGGATCCGTACTACATGCATGAGTCTTTCTTGAGTCCCGGCGACTTTGAGCATGAAACTTCTAGGGACTACCTCCAAAACTTCATGGTACAGAATAAGGACCGGGAAATTGTCCTCGTGCCTTATCATCCAAAGTAAGTCAGTGTCGAACAACCCTTTCATACATTTCAATAATTCCTTCTCTCTCTATGGGGAATAATTTGAGGTTTCTTTTCCCCGCAGCAACAGGCGCGCCGTCCTTATCGTTCTTTATCCGCAAGTCTCCCACGCCGTGTATTTTGACCCTTCTAGAGACTACGAGAAAAAAGACTACACCCACATAATGAATATTCTAGATGATGCTCTCCAAGGCTTCACCTTTAGAGGTGGCCACATGCAGATCAGGAAACAAAGGAACAAGAAGATGGGTTTCGCGCATAAAACTAACTTCTCCTGCATCCAAGTCCCAAAACCAAGCAAGAAGGATGGATTGTACATCCTCCATCTCATGAATCAGTTCAACACGGATCACCAAAAGCTTCGCATGAGAAGCAGAAATGATGATCATATCCACAAGTGGCTAGAATCTCATGGAGAAGCGGATTATAAACTTAGAGATGACTTCTTTCGCATCCAAAGCGACATTGCGACGATCATCATGAAAGAAGTCGTCGATGAGAAGGGGATGTTCCACCGCGGCCCTATATCACGAGCTGACGTCCGAACTCGCATAGGCATGCAACGTCTAGACCTCACGCCGTTCAAGAAGCTAGGGTCCATCCTCGATGATATGGAAGGATGGAACTTCTAGTGATTTATGATGCCGATGATGATGATATGTGTCGGTTGAACTTGTATACTATTTGTAGCGATGCAACTTTGTGATGTCCACGATCCCTGCCGAACTTGCGTAACGCTACTTTGTTAGTTTGCGTACGATGACCTGCGTACCTCTATTTAATTAATTTGCATAATGTATGTTGCATCTAGTTGCTAACCCTTTCTTTTTCGGTGTTCTCTAGTATATTTTGTTGCATATATATGATTGTACATCCTCTTCATGAACATGCATCTCTAACAGGTACCTAGTTTCTTGATGGCGAGATGGAACTGCTATGTCGTGTACAAAGGGAAGGTTCTGGGGGTGTACAACGAGTGGCATGAGTGTCAGGCGCAAGTGAATGGGTTCTCGGACGCCAGCCATAAAGGCTTCAAAAGAAGACAAGAAGGAGAAGCTAGTTACTTGAGGTTCACGCTAGCGCGAGAGAGGACTCGTAACCGCCATCTCATGTACTGCATAGTTCTGCTCTCACTCATAGTGATAGCTCTTCTCGCGTATACCTTTGTTTAGATGGATGACGTTGTAGTTGCAAGTATTCGAGACTTGCATGTATCGCTATTTTCGAGATGATGACAAGATACCACTTTGTGTTGGATGATGATTATGACGAGACTATTTGTATGTATATGCTATGATTACATTTGTGGTCTCGCATGCATTTGTATGTGTATCATGATGACATTTGTATGTGCTAAAGATTCTTCTATAAAGCTTGTTCAAATACAAAACAAATATGCCGAAAAAACAAAAAACTACTAAAATTAGCAGTAGCGAGTGGAGAAAAGTTAGCAGCAGCGCGGTTGTAGCATTAGCGCGCACAGGGGAAGCACGCTATAGCTATTAGCAGCAGCGAGGTTCCTTTAAGCGTGCTGCTGCAACACTTGTGTAGCAGTAGCGCGGGTGGACCGGCGCTACTGCTATACGTTAGCTTTAGCACCTTATTAGTAGCGCCGGCCCCCGCGCTACTAAAAGGCTGAAAACCCGCGCTGCTGCTAGGCTTTTCCCTAGTAGTGTGATGATGACGATGGCGACGGATTCCCCTCTCTGGAGCCCCAAACGGACTCCAGATCAGCCCTCCCGAGAGGTTTTAGGGCTTGGCGGTGGCTCCGTATCGTAAAACGCGATGAATTCTTCTCTCTGATTTTTTTCTCCCCGTGGGGGCCCACAATATATAGAGTTGGAGTTGGAGTCGGAGAGGCACCAGGGGGCCCACAAGGTAGGGGGCCCGCCCTAGGGGTGCAGGCTCGCCCCAACCCTCGTGGAGAGGTGGTGGGCCCCCTGGCCTTCATCTTTTGCAGGTATTTTTTATATTTTCCGAAAAGTTGCTCCGTGAAGTTTCAGGTCATTCCGAGAACGTTTGTTTCTGCACATAAATAACACCATGGTAATTCTGCTGAAAACAGCGTCAGTCCGGGTTAGTTCCATTCAAATCATGCAAGTTAGAGTCCAAAACAAGGGCAAAAGTGTTTGGAAAATTAGATACGACGGAGACGTATCAACTCCCCCAAGCTTAAACCTTTGCTTGTCCTCAAGCAATTCAGTTGACAAACTGAAAGTGATAAAGAAAAACTTTTACAAACCCTATTTGCTCTTGTTGTTGTAAATATGTAAAGCCAGCATTCAGGTTTTCAGCAAAGATTATAACTAATGACATTCGCAATAATGCTCAGGTCTCAAGTTTACTCATATCAATAGCATAATCAACTAGAGAGCAATAATAATAAATCTCGGATGACAACACTCAAAACAATCATATTATGATATAACAAGATGGTATCTCACTAGCCCTTTCTGAGACCGCAAAACATAAATGCAGAGCACCTTTAAAGACCAAGGACTGACTAGACATTGTAATTCATGGTAAAAGAGATCCAGTCAAGTCATACTCAATGTAAACTAACAATAATGAATGCAAATGACAGCGGTCCTCTCGAACTGGTGCTTTTTAATAAGAGGATGATGACTCAGCATAAAAGTAAATAGATAGGCCCTTCGTAGAGGGAAGTAGGGATTTGTAGAGGTGCCAGAGCTCGGTTTTGAAACAGAGGTCAATAATATTTTGAGCGGTATACTTTCATTGTCAACATAACAACCAAGAGATGGCGATATATTCCATGCTACACACATTATAGGCGGTTCCCAAACAAAATGGTAAAGTTTATACTCCCCCTTCCACCAACAAGCATCAATCCATGGCTTGCTCGAAACAACGAGTGCCTCCAACTAACAAGAGTCCCAGGGGGAGTTTTGTTTGCAATTATTTTGATTTAGTTTGCATAAAGCATGGGACTGGGCATCCCGGTGACCAGCCATTTATCTCGTGAGTGAGGAGCGGAGTCCACTCCTCTTGAGAGTAACCCGCCTAACATGGAAGATACAGACAGCCCTAGTTGATACATGAGCTATTCAAGCATACAAAACAGGATATTTATTTGAAGGTTTAGAGTTTGGCACATACAAATTTACTTGGAACAGCAGGTAGATACCGTATATAGGTAGGTATAGTGGACTCATATGGAATAACTTTGGGGTTTAAGGGATTGGATGCACAAGCAGTATTCCCGCTTAGTACAGGTGAAGGCTAGCAAAAGACTACGAAGCAACCAGCTAGAGAGCGACAACAGTCATGAACATGCATTAAAATTAATCAACATCGAATGCAAGCATGAGTAGGATATAATCCACCATAAACATAAATATTGTGAAGGCTATGTTGATTTTGTTTCAACTACATGCATGAACATGCGCCAAGTCAAGTCACTTAAATCATTCAGAGGAGGATACCACCCTATCATACCACATCATAACCATTTCAATAGCATGTTGGCATGCAAGGTAAACCATTATAACTCATAGCTAATCAAGCATGGCACAAGAAACTATGATCTCTAGTTGTCATTGCAAACATGTTTATTCATAATAGGCTGAATCAGGAATGATGAACTAATCATATTTACAAAAACAAAAAAGGTCGAGTTCATACTAACTTTTCTTATCTCAGTCAGTCCATCATATATCGTCATAATTGCCTTTCACTTGCACGACCGAATAGTGTGAGTAATAATAATAGTGCACGTGCATTGGACTAAGCTGGAATCTGCAAGCATTCAATAAACAAGAGAAGACAAGGCAATATGGGCTCTTTTGTCAGATCAACAGTTATGCATATAAGAGCCACTTCAACAATTTAATCATGGTCGTCTCCTATCGACCCCCAAAGAAAGAAAAGAAATAAAACTATTTACACGGGAAAGCTCCCAACAAGCAAAAGAAGAACGTGAAATATTTTTGGGTTTTTTTAATTACTACTACAAGCATGGAAATTAAACTAACTAAAAGCTACAACTAATTTTTTTTAGTTTTTCTTAAGGTTTATTAAACACACAAGAAGAAAGCATAAAAAGGAAAATAAACTAGCATGGATGATACAATGAAACAGTATGAGCACCGACATCTAGCAATGAGTGTGTGAACATAAATGTAATGTCGGTGGGAAATACGTACTCCCCCAAGCTTAGGCTTTTGGCCTAAGTTGGTCTATGGCCACGGCTGGCCTGGCGGATATCCATAATAGTAGTTGGGGTCGTACTGAGATGAAGAAGAGGAAGACTCTGATTGCCACTGGCTGACAATCATCTCCGGATCCCACTGATAATTAGACTGTCGTGGAGGATCAACTTGTGGTTCCGGCTCTGGCTCCATGGCTGGTGCAGGGTTCCGATAGGCGTGAATAGCCTTTAACGGAAAAGGTACTGGCCTACAGATAAATCAAACAAAGAAGGAGCAGGCATGGTAATAGTCTCAGGATGATGTTTATTAAAGAACAATTGGTATTTAAGCTCTCCTTCCATATTCTTAACAATAAAATCATGTGCCACCATACTTTTATAATCTAGATAAACACGAGGCAGCACCTTTTCTTCCTTCTCATAATGCCTAATAGGTATGTTAAAATGTGCAGCTAGGCGTGAAGCATAGATGCCTCCAAAGATGGGGCCCTTGGTACGGTTCAGACTTAACCGTTTGGAAATAATACCACCCATACTAACAGAGTTATCACCGTATAAACCGTGGAGCAAAATAATAATATAAGGGATACTAAGGTTTCCACAGTTTCCACGACCAATTAAACAACGACTAGAAAATAATGCAAAATAACGTAAAACAGAAAAATGTATGCTAGTGATTCGTGCATCGGAAACCTTCCTTGTTTCCCCTACGGTGATAGTATCAATAAACCCCTCCACATCATCATGATGTGGTTCTTCTGTCTTGCCCTCAGAAGGGACTAAACAGACCTGAAAAAAATCATAAAGTGACATCTCCTTATGCTCATCATATAAATGAAACTCCACCGTAGGTGGTGAGCTCCTAGAATGGAAATGAAAGTTTTGCACAAAGGTATTTGTGAGTAAGAGATACTGATCGCATTGGTCGTGGAGTAAAGCGGTGAGGCCTGCATTCTTATCCAATTCATGAAAATCTTCATAAATACTGGCAGCTCTCAAGAAATCATCGACAGGCCATTCACACGCCCGAACCTCTGCGGTGCGAGGCAGATTATACTTAGGCTTTGGTGCCTTTTCCTTCGAGCTTTGGCTCGATGAGCCCCTCAAAAGTCTCCTCATCATTTTCTGAAAAAAATCTGAAATTTTTAGTAACTTCAAAATAAAAGTAAACCAAACTCAATAATATTGATAGCAACTACTCCTACAAGTGCCTAGGGCCTATATCATGCATCGAAACTACTTTTGACCATATAAATTTGACATGCAAGCTCACGAACAGGGTCACCTAAGCAGAAAAAATTTGCAATGAATACAGCACTAGAACAAAAACTAATTGGACTAATGGAGGAGTCACATACCAAGGAACAATCTCCCCAAGCAGTTTTGTGAGAGGTGCTTTGAGCAAAGAGATCGAAAATGGCAGCAAGATGAGCTAGAACTCGTGCTTGAGCTGGTTATTCGTGTTTGTGGGAGGAAGAAGGAGTGTGTGGGTGCAGGAATAAGTGGAGGAGGGCCACCGTGGGCCCATGAGGTAGGGGGCGCGCCCTCCACCCTCGTGGGTAGGTGGTTGACCCCCCTATTGTGTTCTCAATGCCAAATATTCTCAAATATTCTAGAAAAAATCATATTTAAATTTCAGGGCATTTGGAGAACTTTTATTTTCGTGGTATTTTTATATTGCATGGATAATCAGATAACAGACAGAAAAATATTTATTTTTATTTTATTTAATATAAATAACAGAAAGTAAAAGTGGGGTACAGAAGGTTGTGCTCTCTAATTTCATCCATCTCATGATCATCAAAAGGAATCCACTAACAAGGTTGATCAAGTCTTGTTAACGAACTCATTCCGAATAACATGGAACCGGAGAAATTTCGAATAACACTATGTTACCTCAACGGGGATATGCACATCCCCAATAATAAGAATATCATATTTCTTCTTGACAGTAGGAAGAGGAAATTCAAAACCTCCAAATATAATCGATGGAATTTTTCCAATAGAATTGATACTGTGGACTTGAGGTTGTTTCCTCGGAAAGTGTACCGTATGGTCATTACCATTAACATGAAAAGTGACATTGCCTTTAGTGCAATCAATAACAGCCCCCGCATTATTCAAAAAGGGTCTTCCAAGAATAATAGACATACTACAGTCCTTGGGAATATCAAGAATAACAAAGTCCGTTAAAATAGTAACGTTTGCAACTACAACATGCACATCCTCACAAATACCGACAGGTATTGCAGTTGATTTATCAGCCATTTGCAAAGATATTTCAGTAGGTGTCAACTTATTCAAATCAAGTCTATGATATAAAGTGGGGGGGCATAACACTAATGCCAGCTCCAAGATCACATAAAGCAGTTTTAACATAGTTTCTTTTAATGGAGCATGGTATAGTGGGTACTCCTGGATCTCCAAGTTTCTTTGGTATTCCACCCTTAAAAGTATAATTAGCAAGCATGGTGGAAATTTTAGCTTTCGGTATCTTTCTTTTATTTGTGACAATTTCTTTCATATACTTAGCATAAGGATTCATTTTGAGCTATCAGTTAATCGCATACGCAAAAAGATAGGTCTAATCATTTCAGCAAAGCGCTCAAAATCCTCATCATCCTTTTTCTTGGATGGTTTGGGAGGAAAAAGCATGGGTTTCTGAACCCAAGGCTCTCTTTCGTTAGCATGTTTCTAGCAACAAAGTCTTTCTTATCATAACGTTGATTCTATGATTGTGGGTTATCAAGATCAACAACAGGTTCAATTTCTACATCATTATCATTACTAGGTTGAGCATCATCATGAACATTATCAGTAACATTATTACTAGTTTCAGGTTCATTACCAGATTGTGTTTTGATACGTCCATTTTGCATCATGCTTTTATATCAATATTTATTGCATTATGGACTGTTATTTCACTTTATGTCATAATACTTATGGCTATTCTCTCTAATTTTACAAGGTTTACATAAGGAGGGAGAATGCCGGCAGCTGGAATTTTGGGCTGGAAAAGGAGCAAATATTAGAGACCTATTCTGTGCAACTCCAAAAGTCCTGAAACTCCACATAACATCTTAAAATAAATAAAGAAAAATCCTCACCAAAGATGAAGGCCAGGGGGCCACACCCTGCTCACGAGGGTGGGGGGCGCGCCCCCCTCCTAGGGCGCGCCCCTACCTTGTGGGCCCCCTGATGGGTCTCCGACGTCCATCTTCTGCTATATGAAGTCTTTCGATGAGAAAAAAAATCAGAGGGAACTTTTCGGGACGAGACTCCGCCGCCACGAGGCGGAACCTTGGCGGAACCAATCTAGAGCTCCGGCAGAGCTGCTCTGCCGGGGATACTTCCCTCCGGGAGGGGGAAATCATCACCATTGTCATCACCAACGCTCCTCTCATCGGGAGAGGGCAATCTCCATCAACATCTTCACCAGCACCATCTCATCTCTAAACCCTAGTTCATCTCTTGTATCCAATTCTTGTCTCATAGTCCGGGATTGTTGCTAGTAGTGTTGATTACTCCTTGTAGTTGATGCTAGTTGGTTTATTTAGTGGAAGATCATATGTTCAGATCCTATATGCATATTATTACCCCTCTGATTATGAACATGAATATGCTTTGTGAGTAATTACGTTTGTTCCTGAGGACAAGGGAGAAGTCTTGCTGTTAGTAGCCATGTGAATTTGGTATTCGTTTGATATTTTGATAAGATGTATGTTGTCTAGCCTCTAGTGGTGTTATGTGAATGTCGACTACATAACACTTCACCATTTGGGCCTAGAGGAAGGCATTGGGAAATAATAAGTAGATGATGGGTTGCTAGAGTGACAGAAGCTTAAACCCTAGTTTATGCGTTGCTTCGTAAGGGGCTGATTTGGATCCATATGTTTCATGCTATGGTTAGGTTTACCTTAATACTTTTGTTGTAGTTGCGGATGCTTGCAATAGAGGTTAATCATAAGTGGGATGCTTATTCAAGTAAGAACAGCACCCAAGCACCGGTCCACCCACATATCAAATTATCAAAGTACCGAACGCGAATCATATGTACGTGATGAAAACTAGCTTGACGACATTCCCATGTGTCCTCGGGAGCTCTTTTCCTATTATAAGAGTTTGTTCCGGCTTGTCCTTTTCTACACAAAGGATTGGGCCACCTTGCTGCACTTTATTTACCTTTGTTACTTGTTGCTCGTTACAATTTATCTTATCACAAAACTATCTGTTACCACTTATTTCAGTACTTGCAAAGAATACCTTGCTGAAAACCACTTATCATTTCCTTCTGCTCCTCGTTGGGTTCAACACTCTTACTTATCGAAAGGACTACGATAGATCCCCTATACTTGTGGGCCATCAAGACTCTTTTCTGGCGCCGTTTCCGGGGAGTGTAGCGCCTTTGGTAGGTGGAATTTGGTAACGAAAAATTTATATAGTGTGCTGAAATTTACTGTCACTTGTTACTATGGAAAGTAATTCTCTGAGAGGCTTGTTCGGGGTATCTTCACCCCGTCCAGTAGAGCAAAGAGTTTCTCCTCAACCTACTGAACCTATTGAAAATGAAACTCCTTTTGAATTTCCTTCAGGTATGATGGAAAAACTGCTAGCTAACCCTTTTACAGGAGATGGAACAAAGCATCCTGATGAGCACTTAATATATGTGGATGAAGTTTGTGGATTATTTAAGCTTGCAGGTATACCCGATGATGTTGCTAAGAAGACGGTCTTCCCTTTATCTTTGAAGGGAGACGCATTGATATGGTATAGGCTATGTGATGATATGAGATCATGGAACTATAAAAGATTGAAGTTGGAATTTCATCAAAAGTATTACCCTATGCATCTTGTTCATCGTGATCGCAATTATATATATAATTTCTGGCCTCGCGACGGAGAAAGCATTGCTCAAGCTTGGGGGAGGCTTAAATAAATGTTATATTCATGCCCCAATCATGAGCTCTCGAGAGAAATAATTATGCAAAGTTTTTATGCTCGGCTTTCTCATAGTGATCAAACCATGCTCGATACTTCTTGTGCTGGCTCTTTTATGATGAAGACTATTGAATTCAGATGGAATTTATTGGATATAATTAAACACAACTCTGGAGATCGGGACCTCGACGAAGGTAAAGAGTCAGGTATGACACCTAAGTTTGATTGTGTTAAATCTTTTATGGACACCGATATTTTCCGTAAGTTTAGCACTAAATATGGACTTGACTCTGAGATAGTAGCTTCTTTCTGTGAATCTTTTGCTACTTATGTTGATCTCCCTAAGGAGAAGTGGTTTAAATATCATCCTCCCATAGAAGTAAAAGTAGCTGCACCTATTAAAGTTGAAGAAAAGACTGTCACTTATAATGATCCTATTGTTCCTACTTCTTATGTTGAGAAACCACCTTTCCCTGTTAGAGTAAAGAATCATGCTAAAGCTTCAACTGTTCTTCATAAAAGCAATATTAGAACTTATACACCCCCTGAGCAAGTTAAAGTAGAACCTAATATTGCTATTGTTAAAGATCTCTTGTCTGATAATATTGATGGGCATGTTATTCAGTTCGAAGGTGAAATTGCTATAATTGCTAAACCTTGTGCTAAAGATAAACATAGACCTGTGGTAGGCGTGCCTGTTATTTCTGTTAAAATAGGAGATCATTGTTATCATGGCTTATGTGATATGGGTGCGAGTGCTAGTGTTATACCGCATACTTTATACGAAGAAATTAAGAATGAAATTGCACCTGCTGAGTTAGAAGGTATTGATGTCACAATTAAACTTGCCAATAGAGATACTATTTCACCAATTGGAACTGTTAGAGATGTTGGAGTCTTATGTGGGAAAACTAAATATCCTGCTGATTTTCTTGTTCTTACTTCTCCGCAAGATAGCCTTTGTCCAATTATGTTTGGTAGACCCTTCTTGAACATTGTTAATGCTAGGATAGATTGCGAAAAGAATGTTGTTACTATTGGCTTGGATGATATGGTTCATGAGTTTAATTTCTCTAAATTTAGTAAACAACACCGTGAGGAAGAATTACCTAGTAAGGATGAGATTATTTGTCTTGCTTCTATTGCCGTACCTCCTAATGATCCTTTAGAACACTATTTGCTAGACCATGAAAATGATATGTTCATGAATGAAAGAAGGGAAATATATGAAGTATTCTTTAAACAGGAACCTATTCTGCAACACAATTTGCCTGTTGAAATTTTAGGGGATCCTCCTCCACCCAAGGGTGATCCTGTGTTTGAGCTTAAACCTTTGCCTGATAATCTTAAATATGCTTATCTTGATGAAATGAAGATATATCTTGTTATTATTAGTGCTAACCTTTCAGAGCATGAAGAAGAAAGATTATTGAAAACTCCGAAGAAGCATCATGCTACTATTGGATATACTCTTGATGATCTTAAGGGCATTAGTCCCACTCTATGTCAACATAAAATAAATTTGGAAGCAGATGCCAAACCAGTTCATGATCCTCAACGACGTCTGAATCCTAAAATGAAAGAAGTGGTAAGAAAAGAAATACTCAAGCTTCTGGAGGTAGGTATAATTTATCCCGTTGCTGATAGTCAGTGGGTAAGTCCTGTCCATTGTGTCCCTAAGAAGGGAGGTATTACTGTTGTTCCTAATGATAAAGATGAATTGATTCCACAAAGAATTATCACAAGTTATAGGATGGTAATTGATTTCCGCAAATTAAATAAAGCTACTAAGAAAGATCATTACCCCTTACCTTTTATTGATCAAATGCTAGAAAGATTATGCAAACATACACACTATTACTTTCTAGATGGTTATTCTGGTTTCTCTCAAATACATGTGTCGGCTAGAGATCAATCAAAGAAGTCTTTTACATGCCCTTTTGGTACTTTTGCTTATAGACGTATGCCTTTTGGTTTATGTAATGCACCTGCTACCTTTCAAAGATGCATGATAGCTATATTCTCTGACTTTTGTGAAAAGATTTGTGAGGTTTTCATGGACGATTTTTCCGTCTATGGTTCCTCTTTTGATGATTGCTTGAGCAATCTTGATCGAGTTTTGCAGAGATGTGAAGAAACTAATCTTGTCTTGAATTGGGAAAAGTGCCACTTTATGGTTAATGAAGGTATTGTCTTGGGGCATAAAGTTTCTGAAAGAGGTATTGAAGTTGATAAAGCCAAGGTCGATGCTATTGAAAATATGCCATGTCCCAAGGACATCAAAGGTATAAGAAGTTTCCTTGGTCACGCCGGACTTTACAGGAGGTTTGTTAAGGACTTCTCAAAAATTTCTCGGCCTCTGACTAATTTATTGCAAAAAGATATACCATTTGTCTTTGATGATGATTGTGTAGAAGCATTTGAAATACTTAAGAAAGCATTAGTCTCTGCACCTATTGTTCAGCCACCTGATTGGAATTTACCCTTTGAAATTATGTGTGATGCTAGTGATTATGCTGTAGGTGCTGTTCTAGGGCAAAGAGTTGATAAGAAATTAAATGTTATTCATTATGCTAGTAAGACTCTAGACAATGCTCAAAGAAATTATGCTAATACTGAAAAAGAGCTTTTAGCAGTTGTATTTTCTTGTGATAAGTTCAGACCTTATATTGTTGATTCTAAAGTGACTATTCACACTGATCATGCTGCTATTAAATACCTTATGGAAAAGAAAGATGCTAAACCTAGACTTATTAGATGGGTTCTCTTGCTACAAGAATTTGATTTGCATATTGTTGATAGAAAGGGAGCTGAGAACCCCGTTGCAGACAACTTGTCTAGGTTTGAAAATATTATTGATGACCCACTACCTATTAATGATGACTTCCCTGATGAACAATTAAATGTTATAAGTACTTCTCGTAGTACTCCATGGTATGCTGATTATGCTAATTATATTGTTGCTAAGTTTATTCCACCTAGCTTCACATACCAGCAAAACAAAAAGTTTTTCTATGAATTGAGACATTACTTTTGGGATGACCCACATCTTTATAAAGAAGGAGTAGATGGTGTTATTAGACGTTGTGTACCTGAGCATGAACAGGAACAGATCCTACGCAAGTGTCATTCCGAGGCTTATGGAGGACACCACGCTGGAGATAGAACTGCACATAAGGTATTGCAATCTGGTTTTTATTGGCCTACTCTCTTCAAGGATGCCCGTAAGTTTGTCTTGTCTTGTGATGAATGTCAAAGAATTGGTAATATTAGTAGACGTCAAGAAATGCCTATGAATTATTCTCTTGTTATTGAACCGTTTGATGTTTGGGGCTTTGATTATATGGGACCTTTTCCTGCCTCTAATGGATACACACATATTTTAGTTGCTGTTGATTACGTTACTAAGTGGGTAGAAGCTATTCCAACTAGTAGTGCTGATCATAACACTTCTATTAAAATGCTAAGGAAGTTATTTTTCCGAGGTTTGGAGTCCATAGAGATTTAATGACTGATGGTGGTTTACACTTTATTCATGGTGCTTTCCGTAAAATGCTTGCTAAGTATGATGTTAATCATAGAATTGCATCTCCTTATCACCCACAGTCTAGTGGTCAAGTAGAGTTGAGCAATAGAGAGCTCAAATTAATTTTGCAAAAGACTGTTAATAGGTCTAGAAAGAATTGGTCTAAGAAACATGATGATGCATTATGGGCTTATAGAACTGCATATAAAAATCCTATGGGTATGTCTCTGTATAAAATGGTTTAGGGAAAAGCATGTCACTTACCTCTCGAACTAGAACAGAAGGCATATTGGGCTATTAAAGAGCTCAACTATGATTTCAAACTTGCCAGTGAAAAGAGGTTATTTGATATTAGCTCACTTGATGAATGGAGAACCCAAGCTTATGAAAACGCCAACTTGTTTAAATAAAAAGTTAAAAGATGGCATGACAAAAGGATACAAAAGCGTGAGTTTAATGTAGGTGATTATGTATTGCTATACAACTCTCGTTTAAGATTTTTTGCAGGAAAACTTCTCTCTAAATGGGAAGGCCCCTATGTCATCAAAGAGGTCTATCGTTCCGGTGCCATAAAAATCAACAACTTCGAGGGCACAAATCCAAAGGTGGTAAACGGTCAAAGAATCAAACATTATATCTCAGGTAACCCCATAAATGTTGAAACCAATATTATTGAAACCGTAACCCCGGAGGAATACATAAGGGACACCTTCCAGACCGTTTCAGACTCCGAAAAGGAATAGGTATGTGGTACGGTAAGTAAACCAACTCCAAAACAATTTTTAAGGCAATATTTCTCCGTTTTGGAATATTTAGAAAAATAGAAAAATAAGTAGCAGTTTGGGAAGGACACGAGGGCCCCACGAGGGTGGTGGGCGCGCCCTACCCCTCTGGGCGCGCCCCCCACCTCGTGAGCACCTCGTGTGCCTTCCGGACTCCGTTTTCTTGCACGTTACTTATTTTGGTTGGTAAAAAATCATTATATAACCTCCCGAAGGTTTTGACTCCCGTATCATGTTTCAGCATCAGAAATAGAAATATCATTTGGATTCTCAGGTGTTTCAGTAATAGGTTCACTAGAAGCATGCAAAGTCCTATCATTTTTCTTTTTCTTCTTATTAGAAGAACTAGGTGCATCTATATTATTTCTCTGAGAATCTTGCTCAATTCTCTTAGGATGGCCTTCAGGATACAAAGGTTCCTGAGTCATTCTACCACCTCTAGTCATAACTCTAACAGCATGATCATCATCTTTACTATTCAATTCATTGAGCAAATCATTTTGAGCTTTAAGTACTTGTTCTACTTGAGTGGTATCCATACAAGCATGTTTACTAATAAGTTTAAGTTCACCTTTGACATTAGCCATATAATCACCCAAGTGTTCAGGCATATTTGAATTGTATTTCAATTGTCTACCAAAGTAAGCATTAAAGTCTTCTTGCTTAGCCATAAATTTATCAAACTCATCTAAGCATGGGCTAGCAAACTTAGTAAAGGGATTTCAGCTTTATCATATCTATAGAGAGAATTTACCTTTACTACCTGTGTCGGGTTATCAAGACCATGATTTTCTTCATTAGGTAAGGGATTAAGATCATATGTTTCTTCAACAGGCGGTAAATTAAGACCATGTATTTCTTCAATAGGAGGTAAATTCTTAACATCTTCAGCTTTAATACCTTTTTCTTTCATAGATTTCTTTGCCTCTTGCATATCTTCAGGACTGAGAAATAGAATACCCCTCTTCTTCGGAGTTGGTTTAGGAATAGGCTCAGGAATTGGCTCCGGAGGCGTAGTCCCCAGGAATAGAATTCCAGCGTCATCCGGTGTTCTTTCCCGGAAAACAAAACCAGCACAACTATCCAGGTAATCTCTGGAAGCATCGGTTAGTCCATTATAAAAGATATCAAGTATTTTATTTTTCTTAAGAGGATGATCAGGCAAAGCATTAAGTAATTGGAGAAGCCTCCCCCAAGCTTGTGGGAGACTCTCTTCTTCAATTTGCACAAAATTATATATATCCCTTAAAGCAGCTTGTTTCTTATGAGCAGGGAAATATTTAGCAGAGAAGTAATAAATCATATCCTGGGGACTACGCACACAACCAGGATCAAGAGAATTAAACCATGTCTTAGCATCACCCTTTAATGAGAACGGGAATATTTTAAGGATATAAAAGTAACGAGTTCTCTCATCTTTAGTGAACAGGGTGGCTATATCATTTAATTTACTAAGATGTGCCACAACAGTTTCAGATTCATAGCCATGAAAAGGATCAGACTCAACCAAAGTAATTATATCAGGATCAACAGAGAATTCATAATCCTTATCAGTAACACAGATAGGTGAAGTAGCAAAAGCAGGGTCAGGTTTCATTCTAGCATTTTAGAGATTGCTTATTCCATTTAGCTAATAACCTCTTAAGTTCGTTTCTATCTTTGCAAGCTAAAATAGTTAACGAAGCTTCTTGATCAAAAACATAACCCTCAGGAATAACAAGTGATTCTTCATCATCACTTTCATCAGTATTATCAGATTCAATATTTTCAATCTCTCTAGCCCTAGCAATTTGTTCATCAAGAAAATCACTAAGTGGCACAGTAGTATCAGGCATAGAAGTAGTTTCATCATAAGTATCATGCATAACAGAAGTGGCATCATCAATAACATGCGACATATCAGAACGAATAGCAGAAGCAGTTTTAGGCGTCGCAAGCTTACTCAAAACAGAAGGTGAATCAAGTGCGGAGCTAGATGGCAGTTCCTCACCTCCCCTCGTAGTTGAGGGATAAATCTTTGTCCTTGGATCTTTCAAGTTCTTCATAATGATAAGAAGATATAAATCCCAAGTGACTCAAAGAATAGAGCTATGCTCCCCAGCAACGGCGCCAGAAAATAGTCTTGATAACCCACAAGTATAGGGGATCGCAACAGTTTTTGAGGGTAAAGTATTCAACCAAAATTTATTGATTCGACATAAGGGGAGCCAAAGAATACTCTCAAGTATTAGCAGATGAGTTGTCAATTCAACCAAACCTGGAAACTTAATATCTGTAGCAAAGTGTTTAGTACCAAAGAATATGATAGTAGTGGTAACGGTAGCAAAAGGTAACAGTAGTAAAAGTAATGTTTTTGGTATTTTGTAGTGATGATAGCAATAGCAACGGGAAAGTAAATAAGCGAAGAACAATATATGGAAAGCTCGTAGGCAATGGATCGGTGATGGAGAATTATGCCGGATGCGGTTCATCATGTAACAGTCATAACCTAGGGTGACACAGAACTAGCTCCAGTTCATTGATATAATGTAGGCATGTATTCCGAATATAGTCATACGTGGTTATGGAAAAGAACTTGCATGACATATTTTGTCCTACCCTCCCGTGGCAGCGGGGTCCTTACGGAAACTAAGGGATATTAAGGCCTCCTTTTAATAGAGTACCGGAACAAAGCATTAACAAACTCCTCAAACTACGGTCATTGATACGTCTCCAACGTATCTATAATTTTTGATTGCTCCATGCTATGTTATCTACTGTTTTGGGCAATATTGGGCTTTATTATCCACTTTTATATTATTTTTGGGACTAACCTATTAACCGGAGGCCCAGCCCAGAATTGCTGTTTTTTGCCTATTTCAGTGTTTCGAAGAAAAGGAATATCAAACGGAGTCGAAACGGAACGAAATCAACTGGAGAATTTATTTTTGCAAGCAAAGCTACCGGATGGACTTGGACCCCACGTCAGCAGCCAAGGGAGGTGCTCACAAGGGTGGGGGGGCCCCCCTAGGGCGCGCCCCCTGCCTCATGGGGCCCCCGAAGCTCCACCGACGTACTTCCTGCACCCATATATTCTCACATACCCTAAAACTTCCAGAACAGATAATAGATCGGGAGTTCCGCTGCCAGAAGCCTCCGTAGCCACCGAAAGCCAATCTAGACCCATTCTGCCACCCTGCCGGAGGGGGGAATCCCTCTCCAGTGGCCATCTTCATCATCCCGATGCTCTCCATGACGAGGAGAGAGTAGTTCTCCCTCGGGGCTGAGGGTATGCACCAGTATCTATGTGTTTGATCTCTCTCTCTCTCTCTCTCTCTCTCGTGTTCTTGAGGTGATACGATCTTGATGTATCGCGAGCTTTGCTATTATATTTGGATCCTATGATGTTTCTTCCCCCCTCTACTCTCTTGTAATGGATTGAGTTTCCCCTTTGAAGTTATATTATCGGATTGAGTCTTTAAAGATTTGAGAACACTTGATGTATGTCTTGTCGTGCGTATCTGTGGTGACAATGGGATACCACGTGATTCACTTGATGTATGTTTTGGTGATCAACTTGCAGGTTCCGCCCATGAACCTATACATAGGGGTTGGCACACGTTTTCGTCGTGATTCTCCGGTAGAAACTTTGGGGCACTCTTTGAGGTTCTATGTGTTGGTTGAATAGATGAATCTGAGATTGTGTGATGCATATCGTATAATCATACCCATGGATACTTGAGGTGAAATTGGAGTATCTAGGTGACATTAGGGTTTTGGTTGATTTGTGTCTTAAGGTGTTATTCTAGTACGAACTCTAGGGCTGTTTGTGACACTTATAGAAATAGCCCAACGGATTGATTGGAAAGAAATAACTTTGAGGTGGTTTCGTACCCTACCCTAATCTCTTCGTTTGTTCTCCGCTATTAGTGACTTTGGAGTGACTCTTTGTTACATGTTGAGGGATAGTTATGTGATCCAATTATGTTAGTATTGTTGAGGGAACTTGCACTAGTGAAAGTATGAACCCGAGGCCTTGTTTCCTATCATTGCAATACCATCTATGCTCACTTTTATCATTAGTTACCTTACTGTTTTTATAATTTCAGATTACAAATTCTCATATCTATCATCCATATACCACTTGTATCACCATCTCTTCGCCGAACTAGTGCACCTATACGATTTACCATTGTATTGGGTGTGTTGGGGACACAAGAGACTCTTTGTTATTTGGTTGCAGGGTTGCTTGAGAGAGATCATCTTCATCCTACGCTTCCTACGGATTGATAAACCTTAGGTCATCCACTTGAGGGAAATTTGCTACTGTCCTACAAACCTCTGCACTTGGAGGCCCAACAACGTCTACAAGAAGAAGGTTGTGTAGTAGACATCAAGCTCTTTTCTGGCGCCGTTGCCGGGGAGGTGAGTGCTTGAAGGTATATCTTTAGATCTTGCAATTGAGTCTCTTAGTTTCTTGTTTTATCACTAGTTTAGTTTATAAAATAAAACTATAAAAAATGGAATTGAGTTAATCTCATACGCTTCATCTTTTTAATGTCTTCCGTGAGAATAAGGATTCCGATAATTGTGCTCAAGTGCTAGAAGAAGAATGCATTAGAATGTTTGCCACTAAATATTTGAATGACGAGCATGATTGCAATGTTAGTATGAATTCCTTGAATATCCATGATGCTAATGATATGCAAAGCCACAAGCTTGGGGAAGCTATGTTTGATGAAGATGATATTTTTTGTCCCCCAAGCTTTGATGAGCAAATTTATTATGATGAAAACATGCCTCCTATCTATGATGATTATTGTGATGACACGTATGCTTTAAAGAATAATGATAACCATGAAACTTGTCATCTTGATCTTAATTTTCAATCACATGATAATTATTTTGTTAAGTTTGCTCCCACTATTATTCGTGAGAAGAATTTAGATTATGTGGAGAGTAGTAAAATTTCTATGCCTGTAGATCATGAAAAGAATGCTTTAGGTGCTGGTTATATTGTTGAATTCATTCATGACGCTACTGAAAATTATTATGAGGGAGGAACATATGCTTGTAGGAATTGCAATAATATCAAGTTTCCTCTCTATGTGCTTAAAGTGTTAAAGTTATGCTTGTTTTGCCTTCCTATGCTAGTTGATTATTGATCCCATAAGTTGTTTGCTTACAAAATCCCTATGCATAGGAAGTGGGTTAGACTTAAATGTGCTAGTCATATTCTTCATGATGCTCTCTTTATATTTCAATTCTTATCTTTTATGTGAGCATCATTGAAATCATCATGCCTAGCTAGGGGCGTTAAACGATAGCGCTTGTTGGGAGGCAACCCAATTTTATTTTTGTACCCTGGTTTTTTCTCCTGTTTAGTAATAAATAATTCATCTACCCTCTGTTTAGATGTGGTTTTATGTTTTATTTAGTGTTTGTGCCAAGTAGAACCTTTGGGAAGACTTGGGGAAAGTCTTGTTGATCATGCTGTCAAAAACAGAAACTTTAGCGCTCACGAGAATTGCTGCCATTTTTATTTGGAGAGTGGTATTTAGTTAATTATTTTTTTAATATTATTAATATATAAATTCCTCAGGTCCAGAAATTTATTTGAGAATTTTATGAGTTCCAGAAGTATATGTTTGATCCAGATTACTACAGACTATTCTGTTTTTGACAGATTCTATTTTTCATGTGTTGTTTACTTATTTTGATAAATCTATGGCTAGTATAAGAGTTTATAAACCATAGAGAAGTTGGAATACAGTAGGTTTAACAACAATATAAATAAATAATGAGTTCATTACAGTACCTTGAAGTGGTCTTTTGTTTTCTTTCGCTAACGGAGCTCACGAGGTTTTCTACTTTAAGTTTTGTGTTGTGAAGTTTTCAAGTTTTGGGTAAAGATTTGATGGATTATGGAAAAAGGATTGGCAAGAACCTAAGATTGGAGATGACCAAGGTACCACAAGGGAATATTCAAGGACAACAAAGAGCCTAAGCTTGGGGATGCCCCGGAAGGCATCCCCTCTTTCGTCTTCGTTCATCGGTAACTTTACTTGGAGCTATATTTTTGTTCACCACATGATATGTGTTTTGCTTGGAGTGTCAATTTATTTTGTGAGGATTTGCTTGCTGTTATTTATAACAATGTTTTGAATCTCTTATTTCAATAAAAGTGGCATTGATAGCCTTTACTATGCCTATCTTAGAAGTCCACATGTTGCTGTTTGAAAACAGAAAGTTTACCGCTGTTGCAATAATTCCCTAGAAAATTCAGAATGTGATAAAATGTTGAAACCATTTGCATATTAAGCTCTTATAAATTTAATACAATGGGAATTTTCTTTCATAATTTTTGGAGCTAGGGAAGTATGGATGTTGCTGCATTCTTTACAGACTGTCCTGTTTAGGCAGATTGCTGTTATGTTTGTGTTTGTTTGCATATGTTTGCTTCTTTAATGATTCTATTTGAGAATAGGACTATTAAATATGCAGAGGCATTTAGTATGAAATGTTGAATAATAATTTTTGTGATTTGCTACAGTAGAGGATGATAAGTTTTTCAATTGATTTATACTAACTTATCTCACGAGTCCTTGTTGAGTTTTGTGTGGATGAAGCTTTTGAGATTTAGGGAGACCGTGATATGAGAGGAATTAAGGAGACACAAAAGCTTAAGCTTGGGGATGCCCAAGGCATCCCAAGATAATGTTTCAAGAAGTCTCAACCATCTAATCTTGGGGATGCCCCGGTTGGCATCCCACCTTTCTTCTTCAACAACTATCGGTTAGTATCGGTTGATCCTAAGTTTTTGCTTCTTCACATGATGTTTGCTATTCTTAGATGTCATTTTATTTTGCTTTGCTGTTTGAATAAATTATCAAGATCTGAAATTATTAAATGTTAGAGAGTCTTCACATAGTTGCATAATTATTCGACTACTCATTGATCTTCACTTATATCTTTCGGAGTAGTTTGTCGTTTGCTCCAGTGCTTCACTTATATCTTTTAGAGCATGGTGGTAGTTTTATTTTGAAGAAATAGATGAACTCTCATGCTTCACTTAGATTATTTTGAGAGTCTTAAATAGCATGGTAATTTGCTTAAAATCCTAATATGCTAGGTAAACAAGATTAGTAAAAACTTTCATATAGAGTATTGAATACTAAGAGAAGTTTGATGCTTGTTGATTGTTTTGAGATATGGAGGTAATAATATCAAAGTCGTGCTAGTTGAGTAGTTGTGAATTTGAGAAATGCTTGTGTTGAAGTTTGCAAGTCCCGTAGCATGCACGTATGGTAAACGTTGTGTAACAAATTTGAAACATGAGGTGTTATTTGATTGTCCTCCTTATGAGTGGCGGTCGGGGACGTGCGATGGTCTTTTCCTACCAATCTATCCCCCTAGGAGCATGCACGTAGTACCGAGGTTTTTGATGACTTGTAGATTTTTGCAATAAGTATGTGAGTTCTTTATGACTAATGTTGAGTCCATGGATTATACGCACTCTCACCCTTCCATCATTGCTAGCCTCTTCGGTACCGTGCATTGCCCTTTCTCACATTGAGAGTTGGTGCAAACTTCGCCGGTGCATCCAAACCCCGTGATATGATACGCTCTATCACACATAAACCTCCTTATATCTTCCTCAAAACAGCCACCATACCTACCTATTATGGCATTTCCATAGCCATTCCCAGATATATTGCCATGCAACTTTCCATCATTCCGTTCATCATGACACATTCATCATTGTCATATTGCTTAGCATGATCATGTAGTTGACATAGTATTTGTGGCAAAGCCACCGATCATAATTCTTTCATACATGTCACTCATGCATCATCGCTATCCCGGTACACCGCCGGAGGCATTCATATAGAGTCATCTTTTGTTCTAATATCGAGTTGTAATCATTGAGCTGTAAATAAATAGAAGTGTGATAATCATCATTATTAGAGCATTGTCCAAAGTGAGGAATAAAAAAAGAGAAAGGCCATAAAAAAGAGAAGGCCCAAAAAATGAGAGAAAAAGAGAGAAGGGACAATGTTACTATCCTTTTACCACACTTGTGCTTCAAAGTAGCACCATGATCTTCATAGTAGAGAGTCTCTCATGTTATCACTTTCATATACTAGTGGGAATTTTTCATTATAGAACTTGGCTTGTATATTCCAACAATGGGCCTCCTCAAGTGCTCTAGGTCTTCGTGAGCAAGCAAGTTGGATGCACAACCACTAGTTTCTTTTGTTGACCTTTCATACATTTATAGCTCTAGTGCATCCGTTGCATGGCAATCCCTAGTCCTTGCATTAACATCAATCAGTGGGCATCTCCATAGCCCATTGATTAGCCTCGTTGATGTGAGACTTTCTCCTTTTTGCCTTCTCCACATAAACCCCCTCATTATATTCTATTTCACCCATAGTGCTATGTCCATGGCTCGCGCTCATATATTGCGTGAAAGTTTATAGGTTTGAGATTACTAAAGTATGAAACAATTGCTTGGCTTGTCATCGGGGTTGTGCATGATGAGAGCATTCTTGTGCGACGAAAATGAAACATGACTAAACTATATGATTTTGTAGGGATGAACTTTCTTTGGCCATGTTATTTTGAGAAGACATAATTGCTTAGTTAGCATGCTTGAAGTATTATGATTTTTATGTCAATATGAACTTCTGTCTTGAATCTTTCGGATCTGAATATTCATACCACAATTAATAAGAATTACATTGAAATTATGCCAAGTAGCACTCCGCATCAAAAATTCTGTTTTTATCATTTACCTACTCGAGGACGAGCAGGAATTAAGCTTGGGGATGCTTGATATGTCTCCAATGTATCTATAATTTTTGATTGCTCCATGCTATGTTATCTACTGTTTTGGGCAATATTGGGCTTTATTATCCACTTTTATATTATTTTTGGGACTAACCTATTAACCGGAGGCCCAGCCCAGAATTGCTGTTTTTTTTGCCTATTTCAGTGTTTCGAAGAAAAGAAATATCAAACGAAGTCGAAACGGAACGAAATCAACTGGAGAAGTTATTTTTGGAAGGAAAGCTAGCGGATGGACTTGGACCCCACGCCAGGAGCCAAGGGAGGTGCTCACGAGGGTGGGGGGCGCCCCCCTCCTAGGGCGCGCCCCCCTGCCTCATGGGGCCCCTTAAGCTCCACCTATGCACTTCCTGCACCCATATATTCTCACATACCCTAAAACTTCCATAATAGATAATAGATCGGGAGTTCCGCCACCAGAAGTCTCTGTAGCCACCGAAAGCCAATCTAGACCCATTATGGCACCCTGCCGGAGGGGGGAATCCCTCTCCGGTGGCCATCTTCATCATCCTGGTGCTCTCCATGATGAGGAGGGAGTAGTTCTCCCTCGGGGCTGAGGGTATGTACCAGTAGCTATGTGTTTGATCTCTCTCTCTCTCTCGTGTTCTTGAGGTGATGCGATCTTGATGTATCGCGAGCTTTGCTATTATATTTGGATCCTATGATGTTTCTTCCCCCCTCTACTCTCTTGTAATGGATTGAGTTTCCCCTTTGAACTTATCTTATCGAGTTGAGTCTTTAAAGATTTGAGAACACTTGATGTATGTCTTGTCGTGCGTATCTGTGGTGACAATGGGATACCACGTGATTCACTTGATGTATGTTTTGGTGATCAACTTGCGGGTTTCGCCCATGAACCTATGCATAGGGGTTGGCACACGTTTTCGTCGTGATTCTCTGGTAGAAACTTTGGGGCACTCTTTGAGGTTCTATGTGTTGGTTGAATAGATGAATCTGAGATTGTGTGATGCATATCGTATAATCATACCCACTGATACTTGAGGTGACATTGGAGTATCTAGGTGACATTAGGGTTTTGGTTGATTTGTGTCTTAAGGTGTTATTCTAGTACGAACTCTAGGGCTGTTTGTGACACTTATAGGAATAGCCCAACGGATTGATTGGAAAGAATAACTTTGAGGTGGTTTCGTACCCTACCATAATCTCTTCGTTCGTTCTCCACTATTAGTGACTTTAGAGTGACTCTTTGTTGCATGTTGAGGGATAGTTATGTGATTCAATTATGTTAGTATTGTTGAGGGAACTTGCACTAGTGAAAGTATGAACCCTAGGCCTTGTTTCCTATCATTGCAATACCGTTTACGCTCACTTTTATCATTAGTTACCTTGCTGTTTTTATAATTTCAGATTACAAATTCTCATATCTATCATCCATATACCATTTGTATCACCATCTCTTCACCGAACTAGTGCACCTATACAATTTACCATTGTATTGGGTGTGTTGGGGACACAAGAGACTCTTTGTTATTTGGTTGCATGGTTGCTTGAGAGAGACCATCTTCATCCTATGCCTCCTCCAGATTGATAAATCTTAGGTCATCCACTTGAGGGAAATTTGCTACTGTCCTACAAACCTCTGCACTTGGAGGCCCAACAACGTCTACAAGAAGAAGGTTGTGTAGTAGACATCTGTCATCACCGGTAAGTATCCCGATTATTGTCACTTCGGGGTTAACGGATCATAAAACATAATAGGTGACTATAGACTTGCAAGATAGGATCAAGAACACTCATATATTGATGAAAACATAATAGGTTCAGATCTGAAATCATGGCACTCAGGCCCTAGTGACAAGCATTAAGCATAGCAAAGTCATAGCAACATCAATCTCAGAACATAGTAGACACTAGGGATCAAACCCTAACAAAACTAACTCGATTACATGATAGATCCCATCCAACCCATCACCGTCCAGCAAGCCTACGATGGAATTACTCACGCACGGCGGTGAGCATCATGAAATTGGTGATGGAGGATGGTTGATGATGACGATGGCGACGGATTCCCCTCTCCGGAGCCCCGAACGGACTCCATATCACCCCTCCTGAGAGGTTTTAGGGCTTGGCGGCGGCTCTGTATCGTAAAATGCGATGAATTCTTCTCTCTGATTTTTTTCTCCCCGAAACACAATATATAGAGTTGGAGTTGGAGTCGGAGAGGCACCAGGGGGCCCACGAGGTAGGGGCATGCCCTAGGGGGGCAGGCGCGCCCCCACCCTCGTGGAGAGGTGGTGGGCCCCCTGGCCTTCATCTTTTGCAGGTATTTTTTATATTTTCCAAAAAGTTGCTCCGTGAAGTTTCAGGTCATTCCGAGAATGTTTCTTTCTGCACATAAATAACACCATGGTAATTCTGCTGAAAACAGCGTCAGTTCGGGTTAGTTCCATTCAAATCATGCAAGTTAGAGTCCAAAACAAGGGAAAACGTGTTTGTAAAAGTAGATACGACGGAGACGTATCACATAGCATCCCCAAGCTTGGGACTTTTCATATCATAAGCATAATCACTCTCATCATTAATAGTATGGATAGCACCAATAGTATAGCAATTATCATATTCTTCCAAGCAAGTGCCAAAAAGATTTTCAAGATCATAAGAAGTATCATTATCTTCCACAATTATATTTTCATGAGGCACAATAGTAATAGGAGCAGCATTATTTGGGAGAGATATCTTTTTACCTCTCTTCCTTTTTCTTTTCTTCTTCACCCCATCATGTGTGGATTCAATACTCTTTTTGGAGCTCCTTATTAATGAGATTGGTTGAATAGAAAGCTCCTCCTCGTAACTAGATTCATCATAAGAAATAATAGGAGGATATTGGGAGGTTTCTTCCCTTTCATTATCATTCTCTTCATCTTCTATTAGTTTTCTTTTCTTTATGTAATTGGCAATATAAGGATTTTCAATGCAATTCACCGCACAATACATATAAATCTTCTCTAGATCAAAAGTAAGAATTTTATAACGGGCAAATTCTGGAAGATGCCCAGTTATATGTTTCATTTCTTCGCAGCCCATAAGCAAGCTAAGTTCATTATAATGTGCAAGGGAAATCAACTCATCACAATTTTTGGACACGATTAGATCATGAAACAATTTGCATCGGATAGCTAAATGACCCTTTTCATTGCAAAGTCCACAAGTATGGCCAAGAAAATTTAAATTTTCAGCACAACCATCTAGCCTTTCTTGCAACAATTTAGTTTCTAAGTGCTTATGCCTCTTGCAATATCTATCTTCCCTATTTGGTGTGTACTTGCAAACCCAATGCACTCCACAAAAATTGACAGTGCAATCATCATTAGTACTATGGATATTCAAGGAGTTCATACTAACAACATTGCAATCATGCTCATCATTCAATGATTTAGTGCCAAACATTTTAATGCATTCTTCTTCTAACACTTTGGCACAATTTTCCTTTCCATCATACTCACGAAAGATATTAAAAAGATGAAGCGTATGAGGCAAACTTAATTCCATTTTTAATTTTCTTTTATAAACTAAACTAGTGATAAAACAAGAAACTAAAAGACTCGATTGCAAGATCTAAAGATATACCTTCAAGCACTCACCTCCCCGGCAACGGTGCCAGAAAAGAGCTTGATGTCTACTTCACAACCTTCTTGTAGACGTTGTTGGGCCTCCAAGTGCAGAGGTTTGTAGGACAGTAGCAAATTTCCCTCAAGTGGATGACCTAAGGTTTATCAATCCGTAGGAGGCGTAGGATGAAGATGGTCTCTCTCAAGCAACCCTGCAACCAAATAACAAAGAGTCTCTTGTGTCCCCAACACACCCAATACAATGGTAAATTGTATAGGTGCACTAGTTCGGCGAAGAGATGGTGATACAAGTGGTATATGGATAGTAGATAAAGGTTTTTGTAATCTGAAAATATAAAAACAGCAAGGTAACTAATGATAAAAGTGAGCGTAAACAGTATTGCAATGCGTTGAAACAAGGCCTAGGGTTCATACTTCCACTAGTGCAAGTTCTCTCAACAATAATAACATAATTGGATCACATAACTATCCCTCAACATGCAACAAAGAGTCACTCCAGAGTCACTAATAGCGGAGAACAAACGAAGAGATTATGGTAGGGTACGAAACCACCTCAAAGTTATTCTTTCTAATCAATCCGTTGGGCTATTCCTATAAGTGTCACAAACAGCCCTAGAGTTCGTACTAGAATAACACCTTAAGACACAAATCAACCAAAACCCTAATGTCACCTAGATACTCCAATGTCACCTCAAGTATCCGTGGGTATGATTATACGATATGCGTCACACAATCTCAGATTCATCTATTCAACCAACACATAGAACCTCAAAGAGTGCCCCAAAGTTCCTACCGGAGAATCACGACGAAAACGTGTGCTTTCCATATGCATAGGTTCATGGGCGGAACCCGCAAGTTGATCACCAAAATATACATCAAGTGAATCACGTGGTATCCCATTGTCACCACAGATACGCACGGCAACACATACATCAAGTGTTCTCAAATCTTTAAAGACTCAATCCGATAAGATAACTTCAAAGGGGAAACTCAATACATTACAAGAGAGTAGAGGGGGAGAAACATCATAAGATCCAACTATAATAGCAAAGCTCGCGATACATCAAGATCGTGCCAAATAAAGAACACGAGAGAGAGAGAGAGAGAGAGAGATCAAACACATAGCTACTGGTACATACCCTCAGCCCTGAGGGAAAACTACTCCCTCCTCGTCATGGAGAGCACCGGGACGATGAAGATGGCCACCGGAGAGGGATTTCCCCTCCGGCAAGGTGCCGGAACGGGTCTAGATTGGTTTTCGGTGGCTACGGAGGCTTCTGGCAGCGGAACTCCCGATCTATTGTGCCTCCCGATCGTTTTAGGGTATATGGGTATATATAGGAGGAAGAAATACGTCAGGGGAGCCACGAGGGGCCCACAAGGGTGGAGGGCGCGCCCTAGGGGGGTGGACGCGCCCCCCTACCTAGTGGCTCCCTCGTTTCTTTCCTGACGTGCACTCCAAGTCTATCAGGTTGCTTTCCTTCCAAAAATAACTTCTCCAGAAGGTTTCATTCCGTTTCGACTCCGTTTGATATTCCTTTTCTTCGAAACACTGAAACAAGGGGAAAAAACAGGAACTGGCACTGGGCTCTGGGTCAATAGGTTAGTCCCAAAAATAATATAAAAATGGATAATAAAGCCCAATAATGTCCAAAACAGAAGATAATATAACATGGAGCAATCGAAAATTATAGATACGTTGGAGACGTATCACCTCCATTGCCGTGGCTGGTGCCACCGTAGTCGCCGTCGCCACCGTAGCCACCGCCGTTGCCCTTCTGGTTGCGGTAGTTGCCCTTGTTGCCTCGGCCGCGAGAAGCAATGTTCCGACGACTTGAAGGCGCCGCCGCCGTTGCCATGGAACATCTCGACCCGCTGGTTGAAGTTCGCCACCATGGAGGAGAGGATGTCGACGGTGATTGGCTCGGTGCGGACGTCCAGCGCAGAGACGATCGGCTGATATTCCATGTCGAGACCCGCAATGATGAAGGAGATGAGCTCTGGCTCTCCGATGGGTTTGCCCGCCGCCACGAGTTCATCAGAGAGCGAGCGCATGTGGCCGAAGTACGCTGAGGTGGATTGAGACCCCTTCTCTGCGTTGGTGAGAGCGGCTCGGATGTTGTTGGCGCGAGAGAGGGAGACAGCGGAGAACATGTTCCCTAGAGCACTGCAGATCGCATGTGATCGCTTAAGCGACGCGACCTGGACGAGAACCTCTTTGGAAAGATTCCTGAGATGATAGACTACGATCTGTTGGTCCTGGATTAACCAGGGGGCATAGTCAGGGTTCACAACAACCTGGTCCTTGCCATCGGTGGTCTTGGTGGTGATTGTTTTGGAAGGTTCTTCGATGGTTTGATCGAGGTAACCATATAGGCCGGCGCCCATGATCTGTGATCTGGCTTGAGCGCGCCATAGGATATAGTTGGTGCGGATAAGAGGTTCAGATGTATTGTTGTTGAGGCCAGAGGAGATGGCAGAGGTGGAAGACGACATGGTGGGTGAAGGTTGATGGCACTAAATGTGATGGAAGGGACTAGCTCTGTATACCATGTGGAAATCTATGGGTAAGCGTCTCCATCTCCATACATGGAGACCAGTGGTGTATATATTGATTGAGGGGATCAGTACAGGAGATGGCAGCATCGAGGCTAACCATCGAGAGATATTACAGGAGGGTTTTAGGAGATAAGAGAGATAAACACAAAAAGAATAAATCTCCTAAGTACCAAGCCGTGAGCCTCAAGGCGTGTTACAAAGGGACACGCCAAACCTGTACATATATATGTTTAACAAAATGTATGTTAGGTTGCTCTGCATAAGAGCATCTCCAACAGAGGCGCAAAAATACCGAGCGCTAAAATAGTTTTACAAGGCCACTGTAGCAATTTTAGCGCGCCGCGCCAACATTGGTTTTCCACATGCCAAAAAACGCGCGACCAAAAAAACACGCAGTGTAAATTATGAAGCGCGCGCGATCCGGTGTCCAACATTTGTAGCGTGCAATAGTGCTTTTAAGCGTGTGCGTTAAATTCTTTTATGCGCACACTATTTTGCAGCATTTGCTGGAGCGTCTCCGGTGTCAAAAAGGACAGTTTTTAGCGCGCGGAGCAGTTTTCGAGCGTCTGTTGAAGATGCTCTAACAAAATCCTATTCTCGTTAGGTGAAATCTTGACCGCTCTTGGATTTCGAAGTTGGGAGTAGACCGTGGACTTATGTAAAAAAGGGAGAGTAGACTGTAGAGAGTCAAGCTTTATATTGAGATATCTGATTTGAACCTTTTTCTGTCAAAAATTCACTGGGGTGCCCGAGCACGCCTGCTCATGGTATCTTCAGTCATCTAACTCGTCGCGGGATATTGGATGATGCAGTATTTCAGGACGCGCACGTAGGGTAGTTAATGCGTACGCTTTGACGGATACCCGACGGTTGTATAGTTTGTGTAGACGGTCGTGTAGGACATAGCGACGGCGTCACGGCACTGTACCAACGTGGGTCATAGGCAAACGGTATGGAAAACGGTGGGATCGTCCTTTTCCACTGCCTCCCGGCCGACGGCGTCCGCATCTACGTCGACGGCTGCTTCCTCCGCTACGGCGCGGGCAACTTCACCGCCATCGCCTCCGACACCAGCAACATGTTCCTCTGTTCAAACGACACCGCACGGGCCGCACCGGCCACACCTGCGTTCGCTGCCGCTGCCGCCGTGCTGGTGCGCAACATCACGGGGACGGCGCCCAGGGCGAGGGGGTACTACTACGTCGGGTTGGTGATGCCGACCAGCACGCGGGTGAACGCTGCAGCGCAGTGCTGGAGGTCGCTGAACGCCACCGCGTGCACGGTCTGCACAGCGAGCGCGCGCGACCGGGTGGTCCGGCGGTGCCTTCCCGGCACCGCCGAGGGGTATGGACTCAACGCCGGCTGAGTGAGTACTGCACACATTCTCGGTCCAAGTGTCATGCATTGTCGTGTCGGAATTCCGCTGACAGCAACAACACATTCACATAGTGATATTTCAGGTTTCAGATCCTGAAACAGCAAAATAAATCTGTATGAAACACCACGAATATGACATCTTCTTTCTTCTTCTGAATTATCCATGGCAGCACGACACATAATCATCATCGTCTTCGCCTCCATCCTCTTGCCATGGCAGTCATCGGCATAGTATTCATCTAGACACGAATGAGGCCCAGGAGAGACGACCTACACGATGGTATGCCAAACTATAAAATTACAATCACATACGTCTGATGTTGCACTATGATCTGATGATAGTTTCTGACACTCTGTAGACATGGATGGCTCAGGCGAGATCATCCGCACCATCATGCCATCCCAGCTCGGCTTCCGGTGAGAGGAGATCGGCCAGGGTGGCTACGGTTCAGTTTACATGGTACATTGCTGTACCATTTGGAACACCACACATTGGCACAAATGCAACACCGATTTCATTGATCATCTTTCTTAAAATGCTAGCTTCATCTGAATTTGAAATCCTGATAATATGCTGGATATCACAGGGTGTGCTTCAGATCACCGTGAAGCGGTTCTACCTCAACACACGGTAGTGGACTGACCAGTTCTTCAACGAGGTGAAGCTCGTCATCCAGGTGCAGCACAAGAACCTCGTCAAGCTCCTCGGGTGCAGCGTCAAGGGTCCCGGGAGCCTCCTCGTCTATGAATACCTCTGCAACACCAGCCTCGATCACTACCTCTTTGGTAAGAAAAGAAAACAATCCCTGCATTCTGAAGGGAAAAAAAATCATACTTCAAATGGTAGATTTTCATTCTGGTTGATCTTCCATGCTTGGTGGTGCAGACACTTTCAAGAAGAACGTGTTGGATTGGGAGCGGCGGTCCGATATCGCCCTCGGGGCGGCGGAGGGTTTGTCGAAAAAAATTGTAAGGGCAGCCTGTGAAACTGCGTCAAACGTTGCGGCTATTCACCAGCAGCAGGGGGTCAGTTTTTAGGCGAATTTTGTGTGGTTTTTTGAAAAATTTGTAAGGGCGGCCTGTGAAACTGCGTCAAATGTTGTAGCCATTTGCCAGCAACAGGGGGTCAGTTTTCAGGCGAATTTTGTGTGGTTTTTCGAAAAAATTGTAAGGGCGGCCTGTGAAACTGCGTCAAATGTTGCAGCCATTCGCCAGCAACAGGGGGTCGGTTTCCAGGCAAGGGCTGCCAGTGTGCAGTCGCCTGAGCATTAGCAAAGGTTTGTGGCGATTGGACTGCACTCAGGAATACTAAGACTTACGAAATCAGTTCATCCGCAGTCAAAACACCTACACTTTCGTGGTTAGACGCCGTCAGCGATGGTGGTGCAGCACGTTATGTCAATCATGGCTCATCGTCACGCCCGTTAACGGCGAGACAGGTCCCATCCGCGTACATACACTATTCACACTATGTATGTGGAAAGTATCTGCAGACGCCATAAATACAGCACCATGCGCGTCCATGTGCTATTGGTGCACTTATCCTGAGCAGGCGAGCTCGTCCGGCAGAACACCGTTCTGCTTTTTCTGTTTCCATTTGTCATTAGAGCAACTCCAACGGACCGACCTAAATGGACGGTGATTTCGTTCGTTTTTCGTTCGTTTGGATCGGCCAGACGGACACGGATGCCCGCTTCCGCATTTGTGTCGGCGCGTTCATCCAACGCTGGCCTGAGACTCATTTTGACGCCGCAAAAAAAATAAACACATGCATATTAAAAAAAGAAAAACAACATTAATTAAACATTAAAGCCGGCCACGAAGGCCGGCGAGAGTCCACGCGTTCACATTTGCATTTTAAAAAAAGAAAACAACCTAAATTACGAGGCGGCACGCTGCCCTAGGCGTCGTCGTCGTCCTCGGGGTCCGTGAGGTCGATGAGCGTCGGCCCCGGCCCTGCCCAGGAGAACGTCGTGTTCCAGAGCACCGTCATGTCGGGCAGTGCCGGTGCGGGGGGTTGTGCGGCCGCCTGTGCAGCCACGGCCTGGCGCGCCTCCTCCTCGGCCTCGTGCTGCTCCTCCTCGAGGTCGCGCTCGAGCATCTCGAGGTACTCGCCGTCGCGGCGCTCCTCGGCCACCCTGATGCTGCGCCATTGCTCGAGGTACGCCTGCTCCTGCGTCGGCGTCGCTCCCATCCAGACCGGCGGCGCGCGTACCCATTCGTGCACTACTCCCGTCCAGGAGTAGCGCTCAATGGGGGACGGCTCGGGCTCCGCCTCTGGCTTGATGGGGGACGGCGGGCCACCGGCAGCACCACGCTGTCGCCCGCCGCGGAGAGGGCAAGGGCCTGCGCCAATGCCGCCGCGTACTGAGCCTCTTCTTCCGCCTCCGCCGCCTCCGCCCTGCGCCGCTCGTCCTCCTCGCTCTCCAGGAAGACGGCCGCAAGTGCTGCCTGGTAGGCGTCCTCCGCCGCCTGGTCCTCCTCGCAGACGACGAGCGCCGGTGGCGGCGACCTCCGGTCGACCTCGCGCACGCCCCGTCGCCTCACCTCCTCGTGCTCGAAGGCGAACCACCTCGCCCAGTTGGGCGAGTCGGTTGCATAGGCGGCCTCGCAGCGCTGCTCCGGCGTCAGCATCGCCCGCCGGCACCACACCTCCTCCGCGTGAGCACGATCCGACCGCGGCGCCACCCGCACTGGGATCCTCTCTGGATCCAGATGCCAGTCGTGCGGCAGCGTCACGTCGCGATACGGCAGAGGCTGGCGGTGCTGCCAGTGCAACTCCTCCTGGTGCACTGGCACGTTCATGCGCTGCCTCTACCGGCGAGGCGCCGGCGCCGATGGAGGCGGGAGGAAAGCGGTGACGGGGGACTTGCCCTTGGCCTTGCTGCCGCTAGCGCCGGAGAAGAGGCCCATCTCTGCTGTGGTTGTGGTGGCTAGGGTTTGCCGGCGACGAGGGAGCAAAGGATGGCAGATGTGGACGACGAGTTTGGCTGAGGATTTCCCCGCCGCATGGTCGGCTTAAAAAAGGACGAGCGCCGTCGCTGACGCGTGGGCCCGTCGTCATAAATTAAGCTGACCGCGTGGGCAGCGGGTAGTTGGACAGCCGCCATGTGGGGACGCGGCGGACAGCGGGAAGGCGCGCGAAGCGTCCGTTCGGCGTCCGCACCGAAGTATTTGGAGCGCAAATTTGCGTCGGCGCGGACGCGACGCGGACGTGATTTGGGTTTGGGTCGCCGCGTGGAGCATCACTTTTGTCCGCACCGATCCAAACGGACGCAGACGGACGAAATAGGTCGGCCCTTTGGAGTTGCTCTTATGCCCACGTTCTTGTTTTAACCTTGTTCGGTAGGAGAACCCAATTGGAAATTTGTTTTTGAAGTCTATAGTCACAGAGCTCTTGCACAATGTTGACCGGGATGGCAGTGTACTTAAAAAAAGAGGTCATGTTATCGTTCAGTTTTGTTTTCCTAAAGCTGAAAACCCGGGAAGGAACAGGCTCTGCTTTTGCATCGCGTAAGAGGGAATAGCTGTACAGAGGCTGAAGGCTAGGCATGTGTGAATCAAATGACCCGGCCTCAAAGCTTTGTAACACTCGGACAAAGTTCTGGATATGTGCACGACAGCGAACCCGTTCCTCCACCCAAATCAGCTAAAACGCTTTGGCTTTCCATATACTTGCAGGTGATAGGTATGCAGCACATTTGCCCAAATCGGCCCGCAGCCCAGAGATTTCACTAGAAACTTCATGTTTGCTTCCGCAGTTCTGATGTCAGATTCCATAAGATTAAAAAATAAAACAGTATCCGCTGCGTTCTCCGATGCCTCCCATGCCTAGTCCTGCTACCAGCATCTTAAGGTAATGGCGGGGAAAGAAATCTCAAGTCCACTAGATTTCAAAAATGTTATGTCAAGCATTCCCCCCTTTATAGGAAGTGTAATGGGCCATTTGACAGTACCTGATTTGGTGCCACAATCACACAGAGCTTGAATGCTTGATCATCTTGTACCTGATGAAGACCACCACATCTTGTTGATTGTGACTTGTACTGAACCGTACAACTCTGACGTTGCTTGACGAACACATTCTTGGGTTGTTGGGAACGATTCCCCGCAGGGAATGGGTCAACCCCTATCCTCCCACTGAGGCGGAGTGTGACACAAAACAGAGGAGGGGTCGGCGGTTTACAATGCGGAGCAACCATATTCGAGCACAAATAATCTTTTTAGAAAAGAAAGATGACACCGGCATCTGCATCTTATCTGGACGATGCATGCAACCATTTTATTAATTATTCTTACAAGACCATACAAAGTCATAAAACAATAAAACTAAAGCCACTTTCTAAACAACAACTGTCGTTACACCTATCCAATTGATGAAGGGACGTTGATAGCCTGGGTCTAATACCAAACAGACATTGCAGCCAGACCTAACATCTAAGACCTGAGGTCCCAACCAGGACGCCTTCCGGGTATGGGCACCCACCAGTCCGGCGTGCTCCTCAACCAGGACGCCTGCCGGGTATGAGGCCGCCGCAACCACTTGCCACCAATCCATCTTCAGAATTGTACTACTGCATGAACCTTACCCGGTCTAGCTGCCACCGACGCCACCACGACGCCAAACAGTGTTGACCTCCTACACGTGTCCATCACCACACATGTGACGCCAAGCCTCCGCTGCTCCATGCCGCCAAGAGGCGCTGCCATGAATATGTAGAAAGAAACACCGCTCCACCGAAGAAGCCATCCGCTGGTCCCTCGAGCCCGAGTGCATCTCCAAGAATGCCGCCCCCAAGGGGGTAATGATACATGAATGTCGCCGTCATCCGATTAACTGATCTAGGGTTTCCCCCGGAGGTATTGGGTGCGTTTGGGATTTGTACTTCGATGATGCCTTCATGAAGGAAACGATGATAAGGGCATCGTCATCACCGGCTCCGGCCAACAACCGAAGACCAAGTTTTCACTCGGATCCGTCTCAAGAAATCCACCCGAAAACCTGTGTACTGTCTCGACCGCCTTCAAAGCCCCAGATCTAGCCGCCTAGATCCGGCGACCAACCACAACAGCAGTGCCACCGTAGGAGCCCTGGCACATCGGCCACTGCCTGAATGCGCCACCACTGGAGCCTAGGAGGAGGACTCGCACCCCACCTCGCCAAACCGCAAGAGCCGCCGAGATGGATCCCGTACGCTCATCACCGTCTCTGATCGGGACCAATCCGTGGCAAAACCACGAGATCGACGACGCAGATCCGCCTTGGATATGGACTGCACCGCGCCATGCCGCCGCGGAAAGCCCGAGCTCCCAGGATCCTGATCTGACCAGCCCGGACCTCCACGGCGCCCTCTTCACGCCACCGCCGCCGGCTCGCCACCAGGCAACCGCGCCGCCGCCCAAGGCCTCCCCCCAGAGCACGCCGTCGTGCCACCATGGATCAGATCGCTGCCGCACCGTCACGCGCGTGGAGGTCCCGCCCCACCCCCTCCGACGCGATCCAGGGAGGAGAGCCTCCGCCATCGCCGTTGGCCTCCGGGCTTAGCCCGGTGGCGTCCTCCGGCGGCGGCGGAGGGAAGGAAGGGAGGTGGTGGTGATCCTGGCGGCTAGGGTTTTGGGAGCCGCCCGAGTCGCCCGAGACGGGGCGACGCGGGGGCCTTGCGGCTAGGGTTTCAAGCACAAATAATTAGATAAGTGCCGCATACTAACATAGATATTTAAAAAAAACTAGAAGGAACAGCAGAACTAAAGTACATTTTTGGAGGAAAAAGAACTGGAGAGTTTTTTAGAGTCAAAAGAATTTGAGAGCTAGGTAGGTTTATTTCCTGAGTATTGGAGAGATTATTTGTCTGGCAGCCTGGCATGAGGTTAGTAATGGGCGTAGCTTGCTGTGCTGCACGTCTTGGCCACTGGCCATTACCCAGAATGCCAACCTCTCTAGCCACAACGTAGTAAAAAAGAAGCCGCTGAAATGGATCTAATGGGTCACTACTAATTATTTTTTCGCATTTTTTAGAAGACTGGGCCATGGCCCAAGATGGTCCCCAAGAGGCTCCGCTCGTGCTCTCGCTCAGCCCCTCCCTATTGGGGTTAATCCCTCCCAGTACCCTATTCGGTACATCAAGCTAAAAACCCATCCTTTTTTTAGGTGGAACTAGGGAATTTATTCAAAGTTCAACAGAGTTGGAATACAAATGATATCCGGGAGGATCCCTAGCCACATATGGCGACCCGCCGGGAGCGACGACGCTGCCTTAGCCAAAGCATGCGCCTCAAAGTTTGACTCCCCTCTCTCAAAACAGAAACTAATCTTTACAAAATTATACCTCCTCTCATTGATCTCACTAAGCAGAAAAGCATAAGAGCCACTAGCACCCCGATTGATATCTGTGACGACTTGCAAGCAATCGGAAGCTATTATCGCATGTGTAGTGTTTAGATCCCTAGCCAGAACAAGGGCTTCATTGCATGCATGGGCTTCAAGACTCGGAGCATCAACTAGTCCATCAAAGACGATTGCCGACGCTCCCAAATAATTGCCAGCCCTGTCCCTACACACTGCCACTGCCGCCCCTGTGGTTCCTCGGCGAGAAATAGCGCCATCCACATTTATCTTGACACACGCACCATCATCAGGGGGCTGCCATCTCGCTGGCTGCTGCTGGATAACAGGTCTCGGAGTTGTCACTCTTTCAGTATTTGCCACTCCAAGATCTTCAAGATATTGATTCACAAAACTGAATGTTGATAGTGGACTTTGAAACTCATTGTCGTGAATCGCTCTTCTCCGAGCCCACCATATAGCCCACATCGTGACCAGGATCTTGGCAAGATCGTGTTGATCTGTGGTTTCAAAAAGCCAAAATATCAATAGTCTCGCATCCTCAGTTCTGTTAGAAAGCATGTGTTCAAGGATATCCTCCTCACTTAAGGCCCAAACGCACCTGGCCATGCGACAATCAAACAAAGAGTGCCGCCATGAGTCCACTTCTTTGTTACATATAGAGCATGCCGGTGAGGTCGCCATCTTCCGCCTATGGCGTACTGTCCCCGTTGGCAGAGACATGTGAGCCAACCTCCAAACAAAAACTTTAACTTTCGATGGGATTTTAACTTTCCATAGCTGCGTCCATGCTTTCCTCTCTGCCTCCTTGTTGGAATTGCTTGCACGGTGTTCAAGCCACTCCTCTCGCTGATGTTTGATACCTGAGATCATCTTGTACGCAGACCGTACAAAGAAAACTCCTCGCTTATCATAGTACCAAGCCCAAAAGTCTTGCTGCACTCGAAAACTAAGAGAGATATTCATGATCACATCTGCATCCGGCTTCACAAAAAATTGTGTGAGAATTGTTTTGTTCCAAGTCCGTGAAGTCGGATCAATAAGCTCCGAGACCACTAGTGGCAGATCAGGGGCAATCGAACAAAGAGGTTTTAGTTTGTAATCCCTCGGTAGCCAGTTCTCATGCCATATACTCGTGTTCTCTCCCGATCCGATCCTCTTTATTAGACCCAATGCCAGAACATCTCGTCCCTCTACCAAAGATCGCCAGACCTGGGATGGATGGGATCCCAAGGTTGCATCAAGGATGGTTCCATCCGGGAAGTATCGCGCCTTCAACACTCTAGCACTTAGAGAGTTTGGTTCTTGCAAAATCCTCCACACCTGACGTGCTAGCAATGCAAGATTAAACAGCTCAATGTCGCGAAAACCCATTCCTCCCATAAATTTAGGTTTGCACATAGTTTCCCAAGATACCCAAGCCGGCTTCCTCTGCCCTTGCTTGCTTCCCCACCAGAACTTCCTCAGAAGACTGTTTATGTGCTCACATAGACCTCGCGGTAACTTAAAACACGCCATAGAATACGTAGGAATTGCTTGAGCGACAGATTTGATAAGGACTTCTTTCCCTCCCGTAGACAAGCACTTCTCCATCCACCCTTGAACATGCTTCCAAATTCTGTCCTTGAGATATTTAAAACATCCTTCCTTGGCTCTACCAACATCACTTGGCAAGCCCAAATATTTCTCAGATAGCGCCTCATTATGCACATCCAAAACACTTTTGACTTCCAGCCGGACTGCCTCAGATACTCCCTTACTGAAATAAATAGACGATTTGTCCATATTTATACGCTGTCCCGACGCATCACAATATAGCTTCAGTAATTTGTTCACTTTAGCTGCGCATTCAGTTGTTGCTTCAAAAAATAAGAGACTATCGTCGGCGAACAACAAATGGTTCACTGCAGGTGCGGACGCCGCTACCGAAATGCCCCTCACTCCCACTCCCTGTGCTCGAAATGCCCCTCACTCCCACTCCCTGTGCTTTGAGTAAACAAGATAGTCCTTCTGCTGCCAAGAGAAAAAGATATGGGGACATTGGATCCCCCTGTCGCACACCTCGGGATGGCCTGAAATCATCTAATCTTCCACCATTAAACAACACAGAAAATGAAACTGATGAAACGCACCTATTACTGCTTCCGTGAACACGGGACTGATCCCTAGTTCCACCTCAAAAAAAAAAAAAGCTAAAAACCCATCCCAACAGCGAGGTTCGTACATGAAGTACTACAAAGCATACCATAGAAGAAGACTGTTGGCATACAATATGAGAAGCAAGGTAAAAAACAGGGCACCATGAACATGCTTCAGGATCACATCACGCCATGCCAAAGACAAGATCCATGGGATCTAGATGTGCCCTAGACGAACCCTATTTCTATATAAAATTATACTACTTGCCCTGTTCTGAAATCTAAGATGTTCTAACTTTTTCTAAATCTGATGTATATAGAAGATTTTTATTGTATTTGTTAACTCATTTCACATTGTGCATAGTCCACATTGAAATATCCAAAACGTCTTATAATTCAGAATAGAGGTGATATTATTTATGTTTGGCCACAAGAAAGCTCAAAGAAGCAAAAAAAAACTTCAACATCTCACTGGTAGCAACTTCGTCCTCACCTTTTTTTCTAGACACTTGTCAATTCTCCTTCTAGCTATACAGACGGGGAAGGTTTAGTAGTAACCAATATACGTAAACAAATAAACAAAATCAGAAGTAAAAAAAATCTGAAGAGTTCAATACTACGAACCTACGAGCATGCAAATCAAGATCTCAAGATAGGCTTGGCACACTAGGAAAATTTAGAGTGCAGAAAGGAGCCACGATAAATGCATTTGCTTGGTGCTGTAATCTTCCTAAACCATATCTTAAAATTTAACCATATCATAAATACAGATTGGCTAGATGGGATATTATTTTATTCGCAAAAAAAGATGGGATATTATTTGTAGACTAAAGGAACAGGGTGTGTTAGGGATCAAAAATTTAGAAGTAAATAATAGATGTCTGCTTAGCAAATGGCTATATTGACTATCTGTTGAGACCGAGGGTATGTGGATACAAATATTGCGGAATAAGTACCTTCACTCTAAGACTTTGGCCCAGGTAACCGCTAGGCCAACAGACTCACCCTTTTAGAAGGGGTTAATGAAGACAAAGGTAACTTTCTTCCAACGGTTGAAGTTTCTAGTTGGCAATGGTATCAGTACTAGATTCTGGGAGGATACATGGCTAGGGGATACGCCTCTGGCTGTGCAATACCCTTCCTTATATAATATTGTGCAACATAAGAAGGATTATGTTGCCACAGTATTAAACTCGGTACCGCTTAATATCCACTTTAGGAGATCCCTAGCTAGTAGGAGAACGTTGGGATGCTTGGTTGCAAATGGTCCGTAGGTTGATGGATGTTCAACTATCAGATCAGCCTGATACATTTCGCTGGAAGTTAACTTCGAGAGAGTCTTCTCGGTAAAATCTATGTATCTGGACTTAATTGATACGGGGCCATTGTCGAGGTATTGCACTTTTGGAAGATTAAAGTTCCACTTTGAATTAAAATCTTTATGTGGTTCGTTCATAAAGGAGTTATTCTCACCAAAGATAATGTGGCAAAAAGAACTGGGTTGGTAATTCTAGATGCTGCTTTTGCGATCAAAATGAATCGATTAAACACCTGTTTCTTGAGTGTCCACTTGTGAAATTATTATGGCGACCAATACATATTGCTTTTAATGTACACCCTCCAACGAGCATAAATACGTTATTTGGGACGTGGCTTAATGGCGTGACAGTCACATAGCCAAACATATTCGGATAGGGATATGTGCTTTATTTTGGGCTATATGGAATACTTGGAATGATTTGATTTTTAATGGAACAAACTTCACTAATTTTTTGCAGGTTATTTACAAAGTTACAACTTGGATCCGTATGTGGTCCTTACTCACTCATGCGGACTTCGGCGAGCTTTTGGCTATTGGGTACAACCGTTGGGAGATGATAGCACGAATTATCTTCAGCCGATTTGGATGGCGAGCTAATAATAGGCTAGGTGTGTAGGCATCGTAGTCTAATTTTTATCACCGAATGTGGCACTTTTCCCATTGTGCTTCGTTTTAAGCTCGGACTATGAGCTTTGCTGGACCTTGAGACTTTGTTACATTTTTATTTAATAATATGGCTGCATACATCGATTGATGCAGAGGCCGGTGGTTATCCTCTTTTTTTAAAAAATCTTAAACTTTAACACCTTTATAACTGATAGCTACCTCCGCCTCCGCCTCCCATCCGCTACCTCTGCCTCCCATCTCCAGATCCCATACCACCCCTCCACTGCCCCCCAACCCCCCCCCCCCACGCGGGCGGCCGAGGGGCCCCAACCTTAGCCGCCGGGCTATCCCCATCCCGGGCGGCTGACGGCAGTGGCGGAGGAGCCTCTCCTTCTCGTGGACGAGGATGACGCAGGGCACCAGGGTGATGGAATTGCGCCCCCAGATCTGAGCCTCCGCGGCGGTGGCTCGCTACCGGGGGCGAGCGGTGGCGGATGACTAGTGGTGGAGCTGCTGCATCTGGCCCCGGCGCTACGACACCTTGGATCGGCGATGCATGGAGGGCTTTTGTGGGCTGGTCTGCTGCGGGCGTGGTTGGCCATCCTGTCGGATTTGATCTAGCCAGAGTGGCTTGCTCACTCTGTGACGGCGGAGATCGGTGGTGGTCCGTGTGCACATTGCGAGACAGAGGTTCAATGAGCGGATCCGGGTGAAAACCTTGTTCTCAGCTTGTTGCCAAGACCGTCGATGGCGGCACTGTTTTTTTGTCGTTACCTTCTTGAAGGCATTGTCGTGGAGAAGCTCTAGACCTCTATCCGCTACTTCCGGGAAAAATAATAGATCAGTAGATCGGATGACGGTGGTGCTCTGGTGTCGTTTCCCCTTTGGGGGCATCATTCTTGGAGGTGTACACGGACTCGAGGGACCAGTGGATGGCTTCTTTGGTGGAGCGGTGCTCCATCTTACTGATTGATGGCAGTGGATCACGATGGCATGGCGTAGTGGAGACTCGGTGTCCGATGCGCGGAGATGGACTCATGCAAGAGGAGGACGTTGTCTAGAATCACTACTAGGGAAAACCCTAGTAGTAGCACGGGTTTAATGCCCACTAGTAGCGCAGGCTGCCGCGCTACTAATAAGGTGCTACAGCTATTACTTAGCAGTAGCGCGTGCGACACGCGCTACTGCTAAGACACATAGCGGCACCGCTTGTTCTCTCCCGCGCTGCTGCTAATCTAGCTAGTTGCAGCGTGTTTACTATCCATCGCTACTAGTATTTTTTTATTTTTTTATTTTTAGTGTATTTATACGCCGTTATACAAATTTTGGTGCAATACAAATCATGAGGTTTATATCATTATGTCCATAACAGTGTGTCAAATGAAGATGGATTAGGTTCAAGTGAAGGCAATATGTGGTGCATGTCAAAAGTATACTACTAATCCAAACTTGATCTAGTTTGGACTACTAGTACTTTCGATGTGCACCACATGTTGCCTCCACTTGAATCTAATCCGCCAGCACAAGCTATTTAATCATCATCATAGTCATTGCCACCAACAATATTTATTTAATCACCATAGTCATAGTGTAGCACATCATCATCCGATCAAACTCATTCTAGCTAGCTAATCACCACCAACACTAGATGCGATAGCTATCTAATCACCACCAACACTAGCTAATAATAATCATCATAGTCATTATCACCAACACTAACTATTTAATTATCATAGTCATAGTGTAGCACATCATCATCTTCAAACTCATTTCTAGCTAGCTAATCACTCCTGCTGCTCTCTCTCATAGGTAAAATAACATAAAACATGTGTAGCTCTCCTCCTTCATCAAGTTGGAGCATGCAGATGAACCTGTCTCCTAATCGTGGGCTGCGCTTCTGATTGCTGCCCCCTAGTACTCTGCACTCCTCCATCACAAATTTGGTCCAGTCTTTCACTATTAAGCATTGCACGCTATTAGAAATCATGAATGCACTAAAGTGCATTGTAGGATATCTTGGCCGTAAGCTAACAATACTCATGTTACTTTTAGTCTCGATCCCATGAGGCACAACATTCATCGGGGGTCCCTGTTGAAGAACATCGTATAGTAATATACTTAGCAATGAAGTTTAGCTTAAAAAATAATGTATGCAAAAGATGCACTGATAGGACAAATAGTAAAAACCTTGCCATCTTTCCTAGATAGATGTGGCCGTAGTTCATTACGAACACTATTGGTCGCACGTTTTTAGTACTAACATTTCTAAGTGCAGGAAGAAAATTTGTCTTGACAGTATCAAGATCCTCAAGCCATGAAACATAATGACTTAGCTCCTCGCAGTTTAGTTCAGCCCCGGGATAGTAGTAGGTCCTGTCTACCAAGTGTTGGACATGTTTGCTTGAATGGAAATAAACTGACAATAGAAATTAGTTGTCAACTATTTTTGAATAAACAATATCAAAGACATAAATATGGTTGAGAAACTCACATAATTTTATAACTGGAGGCGTCTGCACATCAACCCAGATGTCGATATTACCTTCAATATCATCTTCCAGATGAATATCAAAGGTGATAACCATATCAGACTCAAATGCATAAGTCTTGCATAGTGCTCGCCAAATTTTGCATCAAAAATAGGTGTAGTCGTCTGCGTTGTATAATTTTGCATGGAAAATACAAGCATGCTCGGTCTTCAAGTAAACTTTCTTTACCTCCATAGTACGACTGAAACCTATCTTATCCAAGACAAAAACTCTTGCATGACAGGAGACACGCTAGTAGAATAGTAAAAAAATTAAATTATAATTTGAAGCAAATGAAGCAGATGTCATGTTTAATTATGAAAAAAGACTTGTCGTTGTGACTTACTGTATCCACTTTGAAGTTCACGTCAAGCTTGATGCTGAAGCGCCTATCATCATCTAGGAAGATTCTGTCGCACAAGCCGCGCTCGTCTTCGCAGTATTTGCAAATACCGAAATCCTTTTTGTTGTCAGACATTTCCTATGTTCATAATTGAAACATTAATTAACAATCGATCGAAGACAACTACCAGGATACTCAAAATATCTTATAGGACTCATATTGACATGAGCATTCAATAAGCAAAACCAAATCGTAAAATAAATAAGTATTCAAATTAGTATGCATTCAATAAGCAAAAGTAAATCATCTCATGCGTCCATACATCGTCGAATATTATCACTAATACATCCCGAATAGTATCATACATATAACATCACTAATACAATTAAAACCCTAGCGCACGATGGGTATCGGCGCGGGCGGTGGACAACCAAAGACAAGGAACCATCACAGGATCATAGCTCCAGTGAGATCCCTGGAGAACCTGCCAGGTACTGGAGAACCTGTGCTCCAACGCAAACAAGTAGCGACGGACGTGCGCGTCCTCCTCACTGACATGGTGACGCACCATCTCCGCGGGGTCCTCGAGCCTCTGGACCGTCACTGGTCCACGCGACCGCCACCAAAAAAGTACGGGTCAACGACGGGCTGGCTCCTCACCAACCTACACTCCCCGGTAGGTAGCGCCTCCTAGTACCACCCCGGCGGAGTCCAGTCCCGGACATGGCCCATCTGGTGACGCGGGTGTCCTCCGCCGACTCGATGACGAAGATGCGGGATAGGCATCGTCGACGTCGATGCGGGAAAAAATGCTTTAACTAAAAAAATAACAACAAATGTGACATGTTCAATTAGTTCTATTAATTCAACTACTTCTTACGATTAAATCTAGTCAATTAATTCTATACCTAATAAAATGAATAATGACATAAAAAGACATATGCTTTGCAGGAATGTTGACTCCTTCCCAGTGCGGCAAATCCCGGGCACTCGATATGTCCTAGTTTGTAGCACAAGTCATGCCAAAATTTACGGAAAATTTCGGCATGAATTTTACTAAAAAGTGGACAAATCGAGAACCTGAAATTTGCCGGAACGGAAATGAATCAACATTCCGGCAAAACATAGGCCACTCGACTTCATTCCCTGGAAACAACAAAGCCACTTGGGCACAATTGAACCACTTCAATAATGGAATATGCAAATGAACATCAATGGCATATATCATATAACAACAATCTTATTTTTTGTTTACATAGCAACAATTAGTTTAACCATGTTTTAAAAGAAAAACAATTCCGTTTTTTGAATGAAATTACTGTTTAGGCATTTTCATAAAAAATTGCCCTAGCTAATTTCCTAAAAAATTGCTAATCATTTTTCCTAAATGCTAAAAAATGCCTACTGCCCGAAACAAATCTAGGGTTCATATGAACACTAGGGTTCATATGAACATCAGCACAGCATCAACACATATATGAATTGCCCTAGCAGAGAGAGAGGAGGGTAGGGGAGAGGAGAGGCGGAGCCTTACGGTGATTGCGGCGAGGGAGGGGAAGGCGGCGTCGAGGACGGGGTCGGGGCTCGGGCGCGCGGCGGAGGGCGGCGTCGATGTCGGGGTCGGGTGCGGCGTCGAGGTCGGGGTCGGGGGCGGCGTCGAGGGTGTGCGGCGGGCGGCGGCGGTGGTGAGGTTGAGGGCGGCGGCGTGCGGCAGCGGTGAGGTCGAGAGCGGCAGGGCGACGACGGCGATGGAGCAGTTGGGGGAGAGGGGAAAGTGAAGGGGAAGGACTTAGCAAAATTTTGAGCCCGCGCGGCCGGGGGTTAAGTCAAACTAGCTGCAGCGCGTTTTGCCGGAACGCGCTATAGCTAAGTTAGCTATAGCGTGTCAAGCGAAACGCGCTAAAACTATTCCTTTCTGTTTTATAATATCAGTAGCGCTTTGCCCTGAAAAAATGCTACTGCTAAGTCTAAGCATGTAAAAACTTTAAAAATATACATTGGTTATCATTGATTTTTTTGTGTAGAATCTAAATAGTCAACATGAATCCTCATAGCACATGTATAGGCACAGGTGAAGATTCATATTGCAGCCACAAATCCTACACATATAGTTCAATGAAGACCAAGTGCTCGAGATAGTTTGAGAAGTAACATATTTAAGGTGGTAACACCTTGTTCGCTTAGCAGTATGGGACTAAACTTAATTAGGTGCAATACTTAGCAGTAGCGTGTTTTGAAGAAAAACGTTGCTACTAAGTACTTTAGCAGTAACGCGTCCTCGGAAGGGCGCTACTACTATATCTAGCCTGGGGCAACGCCGTGGCAATTATAGTAGTAGCGCTTGTTTCACCTAGACCGCTACTGTTACCGTGCTATTAGTAGCGCCTGTTTTTAGACCGCGCTGCTGCTAAAATTCTGTGTATAAGGTTTTTCCTAGTAGTGAATCATGGTGGCGTCGATGGCAGAGAGGCCTGACAAGGTCTGTGTGTTAGTTTCTGCTCTGAAGAGGGATTGGTGGAAGACGGCGGCGATGACACATGAGAGTGTGTCGGACCGGTTTGTATCCCAAACCCGGTAAGTGGCTCGGTTGGGGCCTCGGACTTTAGATGTTAGGCTTTGGTGCGATATCTGTTTGTTATTAGGCTTGGACTATTGGCACCCCTTCATCAAGTGGTTAGGAATAGTGACAGTTGTTGCTAAGATTGTGGCTTCGGACAAACTGATGTACTACTTTGTAAGGTCTTTATGAATAATTAATAAAATGGTTGTATACATCGCCCAGATGCAGAGGCCGGGCGTATCCTTCTTTTCTAAAAAAAAAACTAGAGCCAAAGTTAAATAACATATTTTCTGCTTTCCTTATTTCATACATCATATGGTACATCATTCGTAATCAGCTTCAAGTTGAAAAAGATAAATAAGCTCGTGCATATTGCAGTCTATAGTGTTGTTGTAGGCGTTTGTCTGGTTGCGCTGTATTTCATAACAAAATCCTATTTCTTTCAGGTGAAATCTTGGGCACTATTGGATTTTGAACTAGGGATTAGGCCGTCAAGGCTGCTGTGAAAACAGAGTGGACTTAGTGACTCATGGTTGCATTTCTGCTTCGTATTAAAGACAAATGAGAGTTGTAAGTTTAATTTTGAGATATCTTGTTTGAACTTCTCTATTTCCATTTGTTATATGCCCAAGCTCTTCTTTTGCCCCTTCAAGTGGAGAACCCATTTGAAAAATTGTTTCGCAGTTTGACAAAAGCTCTACAGACTATTGTCACAAAGCTCTTGCAGGCTAGTTAGGGGAGATATAGCCAGCCACAATGTTCAAATTTATTTTCCCAAATACGAAAAAAAGGGAATGGAACCATGCTAGTTAGGGGAGATATAGCCAGCCACAATGTTTTTGTGTTGTGACTAGCTAAAGGCGGAAACTTCAAGTTCTCTTTTTGGCGGGGAACAGAGATAGAGCTCAGCTTATAAAAGAGGGAAGAGTTCTATGAGTTCTCTTTTGGGAAATTTGTTTCAGAATTTGACTAAAAGTCTACAGTTGCAAATCTCTTGCACGAAGTTGACCCGTATATGCAAAAATCATGTTATCGTTTAATTTTGTTTTCCTAATGTTGGAAAAACCTCAAGGAACAGGCTCTGCTTTTGTGTTGCACTATAGTTAATAGCTGTACAGAGGCGGAAGGCTAGGCATGTGAATCAGATTACCTGACGGGAAAACTTTTGAAGACTCGAATGAAGCCCTGGATAAGTGTGCGTCAGCGAACTGATTTCTCCACCCAAATCAGCTACAATGCTTTGGATATCCAAATCATAGCCTCTGATAGGTATGCAACGCATTTGCGAAAATCGGCCCGCAACCCAGAGATTTCAACAGAAAATTCAGTGCTTGCTAGTTGCTACAACAGTTTTGATCTCGGATTTGATAAGATTCAGAAATAAAATACCATCCACTTCATTCTCCGATGCCGCCCATACCAAGTCCTGCTACGAGCATCAAAAGGTAATGGTGGCGAAATTTACCTCAAGTCAGCTAGCTTTTAAGAAATGCTAAGTCAGGCACCCCTTCCCTGTCTTTATAGGAAGAGAAAGGACCATTGGACAATACGTGATCTGATCTAGTGCCACAATCACATAGAGCTTGAATGGTTGATCGTTGTACTCGCCCGACGAAGACCACATCTTGTTGATTGTGACTTGTACTGAACTGTACAACCTTGCCATTGCTTGACCAATGCATTCTTGGGTTGTCATTGGACACCCAACAATGCCTTCGTCAAGCAATGCCGGGGTTGTACGTGAACAAATAAACAAACTTTAGAGTTAAAAATATCCGAAGAATTCAAGACTACGAACCTATCATATCAACATCTTGTACACTAGGAAAAATTAAGGGTGCAGAATGGAGCCACGAGAAATGCATTTGCTTGGTGCAGTAATCTTCGTAAACCATATCCTAAGCTTTTTTCCCTTTCTTCTTTCATACTTAGATTATAAGGTACATAATTTGTAATTAGCTTCAAGTTGAGAAAGATAAATAAGCTTGCACATATTGCAGTATATAGTGCTGTTATAAGGTTTCGGAAATAATTGAAGGCACCATGGATCACTTGTTATGCTTTTAGCAATAGGGATGGACAAACAAATTAGAATGGACCAATACTCAAGTGTAACTTATATGTGCAAGCAACAGATAAGTATAAGTGAACAACATGTGTATATTTACAGATAAGTACAAGTCAGCAACACGAGCTTTAGCTTTAGTTCTAACAGTGTTCTAGCACAAGTTCCAAATACTGACTTGGGAAAACAGCTTGCAGCTCAAGTGGTATTGGACTAGCTTGCTATTTAGTGCAAATACTTCTTGTGTTGAAGTGGAAAGTGGGGAATGCCAATCATTGGCCTTGAACTAGGGAGCAGACCGTAGACTGTATAGATTATTGTGAGAAAAGATCAAAAGAGAGTGACCCCTAGAAATTAATGCTTCTATTTTGTTTTTTATTAAAAACAAATGAGAATCACATGTTTGATACTTAAATATCTGGTTTGAAATTCTCTATTTTTCTATTGATCTTATGCTCAAGTTCTTCTTCTTAGGCCCCCTTCAACAGGAGAACCCAGTTGGAATCTCGTGTCACTGTTTGACAAAATTTCTACAGACTCATGCAGGCTGTTGTTGGGGATGATAATGCAGTGAACAAGCTTTCATGTTATTTTCAATTTTGTTTTCCCAAAGATGAAAAAACAGGACAGAAACCACGCTAGTAGTGGACAGATAGCCAGCCACAATGAATGACTGTTGTCACCAGATAACATGCAGGGTCTGTGCTTTTGCATTATAGAAGAGGGGAGAGCTGTACAGAGGCTAAAGCTCGATGAGTAAGCAATTGGAGAGAACACCCAGAAGTGGGACTTGTCCATACCATCAAAGGGATAGTTCAACCGGTTTGGATGGCGGTCATGTAATATGATAGGCAATTAGTTTACCTATCTCTCTGTTTTGCCAGCCGGTTGTGGCGTCCTTTATTTGGCTAGTTTGTATTCTAGCTTTTCTGGCCCTGAGCGAGCTCTTTTTATTGTCGTTGGGAGACTTTTAGACTTTTAGACCTGTTTGGAACATCTTTATTTGATTAATAAGAGGGTTGTATGCATCGTTCTGATGCAGAGGCCGGGGCATTCCCCATTTTTGAAAAAAAAATCAAAGGGATAGCAGACCCTTTCCACGCTGAAGTCAAATCCATCTAATGCACAAAGTTCTGCTAAAGGGCGAGGGTGCGGCGGTGGAAGTGAGCACAGAGTTGTTAAGAATCAAACGATGACAAAACCATTTAATTCAAGCCAGATCACTAGTACAGCGTGCCACTGCAAAAATAGCCTCAATAGAAGACCGAACTAGATTACTGAACAACATCGAGTCTACAACTCCTGAAATTCGTCATTGTTCTAAACACATGCAACATTTGTACATTTACTTATGTTTAATATAATGATAGAACGGGCGCATACGGTTCCATGGCTTCAACTTTCTGGGCATCTTTAACGATCAGAGGCTGCTATTCAACTCCTCTCAGCTTTGTTTGGCTTAGGCACAACCCTTGTTGTCCAGATCATCGCTTCAGATGCGGTTGTAACACGTATGCCAAAATTGGGCCATGTCCCAAAGATTTTACAAGAAGCTTGATATAACTCTTTGACTGCTGGCATCACAGGATCGAGAAGATTCAGAAATAAAGTAGCATCCACTGCATTCTCCGATGCATCCCATGCCTCCTGCTACAACAGGCAGCGAAAGGTAACGGTGGCAAAAAAAACTTGAAGTCAGTCAGCTTCTCAGAGACGTTTAAGTCAGGCACCCCTTCTCCCCTCTTTATAGGAAGACTAATGGACCATAGGACGGTACATGACTTGATCTGGTGCGCAATCACTTCAAGCTTGATCATGTTGTACTCGCCTTATAAAAACATGATCTTGTTGAGTCAGATAACAATGTACTGTCTTGCCTAATTAAGTCAGACAATGCCTGCCTTCATTTACCTTTTTTTTTGAACCGTGCCCCTTTCCATTTAAGATAAACAGAAATACAACAGTCTCCGATACATCCAGGTAGCAAGGAAAGAGAAGCAGCGAGTTCAACACACTGCCAGGAAACCCACTGTGCTCGCCCGCCATCGAAACGAGCATCATGGGGCGAAAACCTGATAGCACCTACTTAGTTTGGGTCTACCTATTACAGACCAGGGGAGAAAAGGCACAAACACGAGGTGCCAGAAGAACAATATTTAGCATGAATACTTCAAAAGTTTTCCAGCCGCGGAGCCTGAGACTTAGACCTTAGCACAACGCCTCCTATCACAACCAGGGGCAGAATGTAGAGCAGAGCAGCAGCAGCATCATCATCCAGAGAACACCTCACCCTTGTCTCCCGTGGCGCGCCTAGCCCCTTCACACATCGCCATCAACTTGGTTGTGCTTGCTCTAATCATCTCAGCTCCGAGTCGCAACCTTGCCGCTTCTTCCACCGGCTGAAGACCTGCCCAATACAAGAGAAACGAACAAGCCGAATACACAATCTCAAAAGGAGATTTGATCAAATGCTTTTCAAAAGTAGCCTTATTTCGCGCAAGCCAAATAGCCCAAGTTACTGCCGCCAAACCAACAGTATAAAATCTGGTTTCATTGGGTAGGAACATGTTACACCACACATAGAATTGCCAGATGTTATTTGGACATAAGTCAGTCCCCAGCACAACTCCAACTGCCCTCCAGGCAACACGCGCCACAGGACACGTAAAGAACAAGTGGGACGCAGTTTCAATATTGTTACAGAAGGAACACACAGGGTTCCCCGGCCAATTCCTCCTCCTCATCACCGCTCTAATGAGCACCGCATCTTGGGCCATCTGCCACAAGAAGATCGGTATCTTAAGAGGTAGTTTCACCCCCAGATCCATCTATAGTTGCTTCCATGGAGAGGTTTTTCCAGCCAATTATACATAGATTTAGTGGAGTACTTAGCATTCTTGCTCAGACCCCAAAGCACAACATCTTCCTCGGCTGTAGTATTAAGCGCCAAGATATACTGCCGCACCTTATCCCACTGTTCTCTATGATCAGGGCATAGACGCCTTCTAAAAAATGTCGAAGCCTCTACCTCGTTAAAGTTTTGGACCGTACAGTCCTGATCTGTACAGATTTCAAACAGCCGAGGGAACCTCGAATTGAGTGGGGGCATCCCATCAATTGAGTCTTTCCAAACCCTGCTCAGGTTGCCGCATCCCAGCTTAATTTTCCTCCCCATCATGTACAACTCCCTGACTTTTAGAAGAGATTTCCAGCATGGGGAGTAAGATTGTCTAGGTTGCACAGTTGCTACCGACTTGTTTTGTAAATATCTGGCTCTCACCAAGTTTTGCCAAACCCCAGTTTGAGTTTCTAATTTCCACCACCATTTCACCATTAGGCTGATGTTTTGTTTCCTGAGGTCTTTGACGCCCAGACCCCCTTTGCTCTTCGATCTACACACCCTCTTCCATTTGACCAGGTAATATCTATTCTTCTTATTGCACCCGTGCCAAAAGAATTTACTCCGGTGCTTGTCCAGCCTTTCTACGAAAGTTTTACTCATAAGCCACATGGACATATGATATAAAGATAGTTGTGATAAAACCGAGGTAAGCAAAGTAATTCTGCCCCCGATGGATGCAGCATTGCCAATCCAGGACCCGAAATACTTAAGGTATTTATCTACAATAAATTCCCACACTGAATCTTTAAGGGTTGTGAAGCTCACAGGCATACCAAGATACTTAATTGGAAAGTGACCGATCTCACAGTTAAAGATCTCGGCATATTTGTTATCAATGTCAACGTCCCCTCCGACAGTCAGGATCTCACTCTTCTGGAAGTTTACTTTCAGTCCAGACATGAGTTCGAATATGTACAATAGGAGCTTCGGGTTTAATGCCTTTTCCACGTTATGCTCGAGGGAAATGATCGTGTCATCTGCGTATTGCAGAACTGCCACCCCATTCGGGAAAAGATCAGAAGCTAGTCTAGTTAGGAGGCCATTCTGCTGCGCTTTACGAATAATCTTGCTGAGACAATCTACAGCTAGATTAAACAAAAAGGGGGAGTGGGGGTCTCCTTGGCGGACCCCTTTAGCACTTTGGAAATATGGGCCCACTGAGTTATTAAGCTTGATACTAACAGTACCATTGTATAGGATTTGATTCACCCACCCACACCAGGTTTCGTTGAAGCCCCTCATTCTATGGCAATCCAACAGAAACTCCCAGTTAACCTTGTCGTATGCTTTCTCGAAATCGAGCTTTAGCACCACCCCTATTTTTTTTCTTGACATGGGTGTAATTGAGGAGCTCATGTAAAGTCATGATCCCATCCATAATATTCCTCCCTTTAACAAAAGCATTTTGTGACAAGCTTATCAGTTTGTCAGCATATTTTTCTACTCTCCGATCCATAGTCTTAGTTATCAGTTTGTATGGGCACCTAAGAAGACAAATAGGACGAAATTGCTGGATGCGATCAGCACCTGACACTTTAGGTAGAAGAGTAATCACCCCATAATTAAGGCACTGCACGTCAAGCGTACCAGCATGGAAGTGGCTGAATAGCCGCATAATGTCATTTTTGACAATGTCCCAGCAATTTTGATAAAACTCCGCAGGAATGTTATTGGGGCCAGGTGCTCTGTTAACATCCATTGCAAACAAGGCCTCTTTCACCTCCTCTTCTAAGAAAGTTCTAGTTAGATCAACGTTATCCTCGTGGGTGAGTTTTTCAGACTCATCCCACGAGCCAGGGTCCATGTGAAACAAGTTGCCTGGGGCTGGGCCGAAAAGGGTTTTATAGAATTCTGTGGCATGTGAGATAAGGTTATCAGTACCTTCTATCTCAACATCACCACACTTGAGGGAATGAATAGTATTCTTCCTTTTTCGCCCGTTTGCAATTTTATGAAAGTAATCAGTGTTCAAATCCCCTTTGAAGCAGCCAACGCTCATGGGATTGTTGCAGCCAGAAAATCTCCTCATTCACCAGAATCTCATGAAGTTCAAAATTAATATCCACCTTTCTACTATACATCTCAGGGGTCAGAGGTCCCTCCTCTTCAAGCTCCTCAAGAGTGGACAATTCAACCCTTAATTCTTCTTTTCTTTTCTTGGAATGGTCGTACTTATTGGACCCCCACCCTTTGAAGAAGGTTTTAAACCTTTTTAGTTTGATATTAAGAATACCAATAGGATCTTCAGCTTTAACCGCTCTACTCCAGATTTTCTCCACTAAGGGTAGAAAGTCCTCATTTTTTAACCAGGCCAAATCAAACCTGAATTCCCTGGGTTTATGAGCCTCCCTGCCCATTTCTCCTCAGGAAAGGAGTAGGGGGTTATGGTCAGATAACTCTCTAACCAGCTTTCTAACAGTTACCAAAGGGTATAGATTTTCCCAGTCACGAGACATCAAAATCCTGTCTAGCTTTTCCAAAGTGGGGTGGGTCTGATTATTTGTCCAAGTATATTTCCCTCCACTACAATAAATTTCCCTCAGTCCATATGCATTAATGACAGAGTTGAACATGTCCATAGATTTATGACCATGTGCTTTTTTATTCTTTTCTCCACCATGCCTCAAGATGTTAAAGTCTCCCCCAACTATGTAGGGTTTGTCCATATCAGAACAGAATTGAGCAAGTTCCAGCAGGAACCCCTCCCTCCTCCCTTCATGAGCTAGGCCATATACCACTAGAATACTCCATTCAGTTTTATTATTCCTATCTATAAGATCAAGCTGGAGCATGAACTTGCCTTTCTTGTTAGAACTCAAGTCCAAAATGTCTTTTCTAGCCCCCGCAATGATACCACCTGATTTGCCACATGAGGGGATCCAGACCCACTCAAAGATACTAAAAGGGTCAATTTTCCTCAAGCATTTAGGGGAGAAGTTTTTCTTCATGGTTTCCTGAATACCCAGGAAATCAAGGGAATGGTCACTAATTAAATCAAAGAGGCAGGTGGCCATTCCTTTCTTGCATACCCCTCTGCAGTTCCAAATGAGACCTCTCATTTGGAACGGTTTTTTTTTTGTTTTTTGGACCTGGTAACCCTGCCAGGGGCCCAGGGAAGGATTACCACTATCAGTGTTTTCTACTGTCATATTCTTTTGGCTTCTAGTCACATGCCTAGATAGCTTGACAGCAGACTTACCTCTTTTCTTTCTACTCCCATTTTTATAAGGACAGAAATCTTCACTACAATACTCATCTTGTTCTAGCCAAGATAAACTAAGAGGGGCTTTTTTTCCCAATCCATTTGTGACCACCAGGTCATCCTATTTCTCATTATTTTTATTAATGTCAACCTGTTTACTCAACAGATTTCCTCTAACATCCTCTAATTCATGCAGAATATCAATACAGGTAAAGTGATCATCTCGAATAAGAACCCCCATTTTATTAGCTCTACTTATTAGCTTAGCATCCCCCAAAGCAGCAAAAGAATTTTTTCTAGGGTTTTGATAGTTACCTTCCAGATTTTTCTTCTTGGCGACTTCCATAGCTTTTTGCATCATGTCCCCTGCCTCTCCTGACCACATCGAAGACTAAACCTCAGGTTAGTCTCAGGGATCAATGGAGGTGTGGGAATTATCTCATTGTCACAATCAGGCGATGGCAGATGTACCAGATAATCATCTGATACCTTCAGCTCAGGATCCACCTCTCCTGTCACTTCAGAGACATGCGAAACACCAGTTACTACCTCCACATATGAACATTTCTTCTCAATTAAAGAATTTACATTCACCTGCAGTGTTTGCACATGAGTGCTATTGTCCTGAGTTTTATTCTCATGATCAGTGATTTTCCCTCCATCTGATTTCCCTTCATAGCCCTCTTGAGCAGCATTCTCATTGGCCAGCTTCTCAATAAATAAAGTTTTATCATCATCACTTTCATAAGATTCTGACAAGTTATCTTCCTCATTTTCATTCTCTTTTTCAAGAGGGAGCAGGCGACAGGCCTTCCCCCCCTGAAGGAAGATGTACCATGCTCAACAGGAGCATGAACACTCTTAGATGGCTCAGTTTCCCCACCTTGTCTTTTCCTCTTCGGAGTGGACAACTGGGTTTCTTTCTGATCATTCCTAATAGATACAGAATCCTCTTCCTTTACCGGGTTTCTCACCAGAACTTCCTCTACTTCATATAGGAATTTGTAAAAACGTTCCCCCGTGCAACCCTCGGCAGAGACAGGGAGCTCATCAATACTACGACATCCAATCTTAACCCGAACACACGAGGGGCGTTTAATAGTAGACATATCAATCTCTAAAGTCACCCCAACAAGTCCACCAGCATAAGCCACATTTTTATCACATCTCTTATTAAGAGGAATCTTACTAATTTTCACCCAGGCAATCCCAAGCAGACCCTCACAGTCCATGTCATCAGACCATGGTGTGATTCTGACCACAGTCTGGTGTTTTTTGAGGTTTATGTATTCCACAAACGAAGCACGTTCGACCTCTCTCACATTAGGGAACCTCATAACATATTTGTTAGGGGCTACGAGATGTGCAGAACATCTCCAGCCCTGCCCAATGTACACCCCCATATCATCTTGCAGATCTTGTTTAGATATGGCCCCTTCTACAATGGTAATGAGCACACTGGTGTTCTCTCTCTGCGGCTGTCTCTCTATAATAAAATCAGGAAAGTAGCAGAAACCCTGCCCCTTGGATTGGAAGCCACACATAGCAGGAATGCATTCCCAAGGAAGAAATTCAGCGCAAATAATCGACAAGTGACCTCTCTTCTTGCATCGCTCACATAGAGCCTGGGGGCATCTAGCCGTGTAATGACCAAAAACATTGCAGATCTGGCATGCATCAGGAGTAGGGTTAGGGTTACCGGCGTGGATGCTTGAGTCTCGCCCCGCAGCAGGCGCAGGCGATTTCTCTTGCAGCCGTCGTGTGTTTTGGTCCCCACCGTCGCCGTCGGTAGCAAAGGACTAGCGGTCCGGGCGCAAAGGCCCAGATCCTCCCGCACCTGCCGCAACTTCCCACTTGTTGAAGCTCGTGTTGCCAGAGTCCGATGCCCTGGTGGTCGAGGACTGCCCCACATCCTCCTTGCGTTTCCACACGTTGCTATCCCGTCCACGGCCACCGCCGCGGTCGAAACGCCCCGCACCGCGGCCATGCCTGCCAGCGCCGAAACCATTCCCCCTCATCTCTCCGCCTCCGTGACCTTGCTTTTGATCTAGATCTTTGGGTGGAGGTGGGGAAGCGACGACCTGAGCAAATGATCTAGCGTCTCCTCGGATCTTGCCTTCCCACCAAGAGAAGGAGGGAGGAACCCTAATCTCTCTCCTCTGCGGCGCCTCCCAGAGATGGAGCAGGCACTCATCGAGATCTGAAAAAGCGGATCGAGGGTGAGGCAGCGACGTATTAGTACCTGGGGCGGGGTTCGAAACCCTAGCTCTCGACGGATCCGGGCGGTTGATGTCCGCAGCTCCCACGTGTCGAGGATCCAGGCCATGGTGGTCGGGGCCACGCCCGAGCACCCCGTGTCTCCAGTCCGGTCGTGGTGGAGGTCGGGGAGGGGGGGGCGTGCATGATCAGATCAACTTTGTCCCCGTGTACCGCACCCTTTTCCTCCAGATCCACGCGGTCCGTGCGCACCGTCACCCCGTCGGCACACGTCGGAGTACTGCGCGACGTGCCAATCACCGGCAGGCGGTCCTCGATCCTGGCGAAGTGGCATGGAAAGGAGACGAAACAGCCTACGTCGATCCATTCCCCCTCGTGCACATAGCGTGCATCCACCACGCACCCGCAAGAATCAAGGAGGACGAGCCGCTGGATGTTGTCACGAAGGAAGATTTCGCCGTCGTGGAACGTGGCGGTGCGGCACACCAGATCCGCCGCGTACGACACTCGCCACCGCGTGTCCATCCAGAGGCGACCTTCGACCTTTGACGTCCCTTCATTTACCATTTACATAACTGTTGGCAAACATGAGTATTTTTTAGTTTGTTTTTATGAATTCATGGCAGTTTCATGGGAAGTAAGGTACAGATCGAATGTTCTCTGACAGCTGCATCCTAATATTTGCTCATGGTTCTAGATGCATGTATTCATCATGCTGTAAAATTTCCAGAGAGCTAACAAAATTAGGGATTTGTAAAGCACACCCTGATTATTTATTAATATTGTTGCTATCTATTGTTCCAAACATGGGCTCCTTCTTGTGTGTTTCAGGTAGGATTTGTGTTCCATCAATTGGTGGCCATATAGTAAATAAAATTACACACAGGGATAAACAACAAGTCTCAATAGTCATGGAATATGCACTTCATGATACTTTAACTCCACATAAGGTGATCATCTGTTCTCCATGAGAAGCGCCTGTGTTGGCTTCATGTGCATGTTGTTAGACAGTAAATCATAGGAGAGTAGCTTGGGTACATGATGCAACCATATAGTCAAAATTAATAACCACTCACTAGTCCTACATCCATCAACATAAAACGACAATATTCAGTTGAAACATGTTTACCAATTGCATGAAAAGTACTGGCTGCTGCCAAATTAGTCAATAAAATTTGACAAAAGGGAAGTTATTCTCACTTTTATTAAAGAACGAAAAGGTGACATCAAAAAAGAAAGCTGAAAAATGCAGCGTTGATGATTTCTGAAGCAAGAAAACATGAAACTCTTGAATCATGCCAGGCAATTGGAACATTTACTGAAGTTAAATTACATTTTCAGCTCCTATGCCTTATGTTAGATTCACCGATGCCTCGTAGACCTAGCCGCACTTTATAATCTTGGAGATAATAGAGTAAATATTTCGATAACATTATTCAAGAAACCCCATATCAAGTTGCATGTATGTTGGATGGTGTGGCAGAGAATAGCACAATTATATATCGTATCATTGCTACCCTCAAAGTCATTGGGTTTTGTCTAGAATGTACAGGTAGGAATGACTGGTTGCTTCTTCCATATCTATAAGTAAAGTGTTTGTGCTGAATCGCTCAGGTCCCCTTTTCTCTCTTACAATCTCTAGCCTCTCCCATTGTTTCTCTCAAGAACACACACGCACAAGAAAACAATGGACTTAGCTTTGCCGATGCATTTCTCGTTGCTCAGCATTATATATTGGCACTGACGGCATGCAATCGACACCATAACCTGACCCACTACTCCAGTAATGAGCGACCCATTACCATGCCCACCTACTGCTGTATGTCAAATAACTAACTCCATGATCAAATCCTTTGTTTTACATGCACACTCATATAACTCAACGTCTACTAGCTCATGCAGCCGTTGCACCTCTTGATCAGCTCGCATGCATCATCGGCACATTAGCGCCTCACGCTGACATGTTTCCAGCTACGCCAGCCTTTGTATCATCGTCAGCTTGATCATCGCACCTCCTGCTAGATGCCACCATGGACAAACCATCATCGACAATTCAAGATTACTATTTACAATATCATTCACTGGATGTGGTATGACCTATGACCCTGTAATCCGCATGCTAAATTAGAGTTGCAAATATAACCACTACAATTTTTAGTAGCAATGGAAATTGAAGACATGTGGGAGAACATTTTTTCCAGGTAGCCGGATTGATAATTTGACTTTACCATCTGCCTCTGTGCAGACTATTTTTAAAACCACTCTAGCCATCATATTACCGTGCAACTCATGAAGAATCACGACCCCATCGAGGATGATTTAGACCTGCATGAAAGCTGTTTGTGTGGGCTGAGCCACTTGGTCAGCACACCAATGGTCAACGAAGTCAGTTATTTGCTACCTCAACAAAAAAATTGAAGCCCACATTAAGTAGGTATAGTGGTATACAACATGTGTTGTAGAATCCCACAAGCCTCCTTAGTTTAGGATACCAAATTATTTCTGTGAAGTCTAGCCTACAGAGCTCAAGGTCTCCCTTAATGATCTTTCAAAACATCCAATAGAACTCAGTTGGGAATCCATCTGGTCCGGACGCTTTATTATACTCCTTAAACGATACTCCCCACTTCTTTACGAAAAAGGGCGGCGATGAGCTCATTTTTAGTATCAGAAAACACGTGGGATGCCTTCTATTTGTGCCTCTTCTAATGAGAAACTATACTCATGCAGAGCTCCAAATATGCATTTATAATATTTTGTAATATGTGCCTTAAGGGGGCCATTCCCTCGATCGGGCCCACATGCTGTTGAAGACTATAATTGCATTTTCTTACGTGTTGCCCATTGGCAAAAGAACATCTTCTACACCTTATTCTTTTAATTACTCTCCTACCTCCCCTAAAGCGGCTCTGAACTGGTGTAGTTTGTGCATGGTTAGTTTGCATCTACTCTAGTTCATCCTTTTGTGCAATACTAAAAGGCATACTTGAGTATCATTCTTCCATTGTTGTTGGAGAGTTAAATGCATCAATAAACTTATAAAAATATCATATTGGATCAGCATGCTTCCTTTAATTATCTCGGATTTAAGTACATTATAAGTCAAGCTGCTAAATTTCTTGTGGAAGTAGATTCGGTCTAGATTGCAAAAAAAAGTGTTCAAGACAAAACTGCTAGGCACCACAATTGTCTGGGGCTGCTGCCTAATGATAAAGGTGGTGATGCCTGACAACGCCGACTGCTAGGTACTATTGTGGTGCTGACGCTGGATCGGGGCGGCATGGGGGCCTGCTGCCGTGATGATAAAGGTGGTGGTCCTTGTGCTATTCTCGCATTACAACAACGTCCTGCATGATCGGTCCTCCTCGATCTGGCCATCGACGTGTTCCAGAACGGCCACCAGAGATTTTGCTTAGGATATCTGGATCAGTTTGTTTCCAGTCGTGCACGTCGCTATCAACCTACAAGGTTTTGAGGGCGTGGCGCGAAGATCTGTTGGCAGATAACACCTTGGGACATGTCAGTTTCTCGATTTCCATGGTGGAGACAGCGGTGGAGAAGGTCATGGTGGCCGAGATCGGAGGATCGGTTACACGGACGGAGCCTTGGAGGCGATGGAGTCAGCCAGGTGTTAGATAACTCTCAGGAGCAGCTGTGAGGGCAACAACACTGGAGGGTTTCATCATTGGCGGTACTCCTCAGGTACCGAGTCGTGACTTTCAGAGTGAAAACCCAAGGTCTGACCTACATTGGTTGTGCCTGGCGATTGCCTTGCCGAAGGAATTGTTTTGATAGCATGGACTTTTCTTCAGGGTGAAAACTTAAGATCTTGGACCGGGCAACCACGGCACTCGTGCACTGTTTCCTTTTCGGAGGCGGTGCTTTGGAGACCTTTTATGTTTTCGGGTGTTGTCTTTGGTGGTGGTATGAGTGCTGCTGTTGAGAGGAGTTTATTGTTGTGGCGGGACCTTTGTTTTTTCCTTTCTTTTTATTTTCTTCTTTGGCTGCGTGCATCCTGGATGTCTTCGCGAAATTTTGTAGGTGTAGAGACTGAGTGTAATTGGTATTTTCGTCATTCGCATACTCATGCCTAAACAAAAGGAAATTCTTTGGACAAACATGTATTTTCTCATAATCCATGGAGGCTTCATGATTTTCTTCGTAACGTACATGGTTTCCAGCAGTTCATGGCCCTCAGGCAGGCTATTAGCCCATACTCCCAGAAATGCTTCGAAGCAACCTCGGCTACAGCCGTACTCAGCCTTGACTGCCATCAGTTGCAAGATGGCATCTAGTACAGAGAGCTTGGCATCGTCATAAAGAGGTTTCTTTGACGAGGCCAATATATCCAGGAAGGCCTTTGCGGTTTCTTCCGCTCCTCCGGTTCATTCGCTGAATGTGACGGAGGTGTCGGCTGTGTAGCAAAGACATCATCTAGCATGTCTCTAACACCATCATCCTCATAACCAGCGACGCATTGTCGTATCACCTCCTCTCTACCACGGTCCCGCTGGGCAAAGTTTATCGGCATATTAAAGTTGGAGATAAATCCATGCTTGCGAAGGTGCTTAGTCATCTCACTCTTATCTTTGCGCATATGTCTCTTACATTTGGCACACGGGCATTCTGGCACAATCCTCATTGGACTACGGAATATCTCTTTCAAAAACACATCAGTTTTCTCGACCCACTCTATTGTTACTTGATTTTGACGGAAAAATCCACTATACATCCACTGATTATCTGCCATCTCTGCTTTATCGGAAGCCGCACAACAAAATTAAGGATTCATTTAAATTACTCACATCAATATTTTATTTTTTTACAGGGTTGAGGAGAAATGGCATTTAATCCACCTACATATCTAATAGGTAAAGATGGGTCCTAATACCACCCGAGAATGTTTAGATTGAGTACGTTGTCCATGCTCTACCCCATTCCGAGAAAAAATTTAGGCAGCACCTCCCCGCTGTTCTCCAAATACACGTCTCGGCAAAATTCCAAGAGAATGTGCATCCGGAGAACAATGGGGAGGCGCCGCCGAAATCCTGTCTCGGAATGGGGTAGAGCATGGACAACATACCCAATCTACACATCCTTGGGTTGTCCATCGAAAACGCTGGACAATCCGAAAGAGTTGCGGTGATAAATATGCAATTGAATGCATATTTATCGATGCAACCCTTTCGGACGGGAGACACCTAGGTTACGCCACTTGATGAGAAACTGAAATCAAGTGACATGGAAAAAAAGCAAATGAGGCCATGGAATTTTTGCTCACCCTCCGATGTAGAGGATGTAGTCAATCAAAGGAGGGACGATCGTGGACCAACACCTCCAACGTCGGCGACCACTCCACGAAGATGGAACACCAAGACCCCGGAGTAAAAGAGTTGGGCCATAAGAGTCCCGGGCCGTCCACGAGGGTGGGGGCGCACCCACCCCCCAGGCGCGTGGGCCTGCCTCGTGGACGACTCGGGCACCTCCTTGACGTGAGACCGACGCCAAAAATTCCTATAAATACAGAAACCTCGGAAAATTAACCTAGATCGGGAGTTCCACCGCCAGAAGCCTCCGTAGCCACCGAAAACCAATCTAGGCCGTCTCCGGCATCCTGCCGGAGGGGGCCATCATCACCGGAGGGCATGGAGGAGGATCCCGGAGGGGCCATCATCACCATGAAGGCCAAGGACCAGAGGGAGAACCTCTCCCCATCCAGGGGGGGGGGCATGGAGGAGGAAGCATAAGGGGGAGAACCTCTCCTCCTCTCTCTCGGTGGCACCAGAGTGCCATCGGGAGGGGAATCATCGCCGCAGTGATCGTCTTCATCAACATCACCATCATCATCACCATCCTCATCTCTTACACGGTCCACTCTCCCGCACCCCACTATAATCCCTACTTGAACCATGGTGCTTTATGCCACATATTATGATCCAATGATGTGTTGCCATCCTATGATGGTTTGAGTAGATATCCTTTGTCTTTGGGTTGATTGATGATCCAGATTGGTATGAGTTGTATGTTTTACTTTGGTGTTGTCCTATGGTGCCCTCCGTGTCGCGCAAGCATGAGGGATTCCCGTTGTAGGGTGTTGCAATACGTTCATGATTCGCTTATAGTGGGTTGGTGAGTGACTGAAACACAAACCCGAGTAAGGGGGTTGTTGCGTATGGGAATAAAGAGGACTTGATGCTTTAATGCTATGGTTGGGTTTTACCTTAATGATCTTTAGTAGTTGCGGATGCTTGCTAGAGTTCCAACCATAAGTGCATATGATCCAAGTAGAGAAAGTATTTTAGCTTATGCCTCTCCCTCATATGAAACTACAATGGTGATTACCGGTCTTGTTAACAATTTTCTAGGACAATTCCGCACACCGATCCACCATTATTACACACTCTCTATTTATAATATTTAATAATATATTCTAACTTTATGATAACAGCCCCTAATTTTATATTTTATCTCTCTGATATCATACAAAGTTATCCTCTTCATACCCACAACGTAGTTTTATTTCTCGTTTCTAGTTGGAAGCAAACGTTCGGTGTACGTAGAGTCGTATCAGTGGAAGATAGGACTTGAGAGAATATTGATCTTACCTTTAGCTCCTTGTGGGTTCGACACTACATACTTATCACTTCCACCTTTGGAAATTGCTACGATGATTCCCTGCACTTGGGGATTATCAAGCTCTTTTCTGGCGCCGTTGCCGGGGAGCAATAGCGTGGGGTTGATATTCTTGTGTGTGCTTGTTTGCTTTCTTCACTAAGTAGATTTTGTTTTTCACGTTTGTTTCTGTTTAGTTGTGGGTGAAACATACAAATTTTTTTAAAAGAATGAAAATACAAAAAGAATTTACTTGCCTCCCATGCCTAAAAAGTTTTTCAAAAAGACAAGTGATTGGAAAGTTATGCATTGAAGAAGTGAGGGTCGACCTTGAGCGCTCGTGTTCATGCTCACGGAAACAATGTAGAATTTTTCATGGAAGTTTCTCTGTAAATAATTATCCCCTTATATATATCCATTGTATTATAAAAATAATGTGCCAAGCTTTGGTTTTAGGACGATTAGATTGCTTGTTTACTATGTGCAGAACAAAAACAGAAACTTTGGCTGTAGCGCGTGATTTTGCATTTTTTACTAGAAAGTCAAACGAGTCTGAAACTTTTTGCACATTACTTATGTACAAATTTTTCAAATTTTCAAATTTATTTCATAATATTTTGAGTTACAGAAGTTTACTAAACCTCCAGATTACTACAGACTGTCCTGTTTTAGACAGATTCTGATTTCTATGTGTTGATCGCTTATTTTGATGAATCTATGGGTAGTATCGGGGGGGGGGGGGTATGAACCATGGTGAAGTTGGAATACAGTAGATATAATTCTAATATGAAATTGGAATGAGTTTGCAACAGTACCTAAAGGTAGTGATTTGCTTTATTATACTAACGGATCTCACAAAGTTTTTGTTAAAGTTTTGTGTGGATGAAGTGTTCGAAGAACGTGGAGTTACCGATGTGAGAAGAATAAAGAGAGGCAAGAGCTCAAGCTTGGGGATGCCCAAGGCACCCCAAGTAAATATTCTAAGTATACTCAAGCATCTAAGCTTGGGGATGCCCCGGTTGGCATCCCATCTTTCTTCTTCAACAATTATCGGTATACCTCGATTTTTGTTTTGTTCACATGATTTGTGTCCTTTGTGTTTTTCTTTTTCTTTAAGAACCATGCTAGTATGAGATGTCCCTTCATAAATTTATAGAATACTTCATGTTCTTTACTTATATCTTCTAACTATGATCTTATAGAATTGCTCATTGAGCTTCACTTAAATATTTTGAGTATGGCTTTATAGAATGCTTCGTGTGCTTCGCTTGTACATTTTGAGCTTTGATATTGGTTAGTCTATATTAATTGTAGAAAGCTCCATGAACTTCACTTATATATTTTGGAGTATGAATAATACTATCATCTAAAGCGGGTTTGGAAAAGTGTCAACTTTAGGAATTAGTGATCCCGCTATTCCGAATGAGAAGAATTTTCCTTATGTGGAGGGTAGAAAAATTTCAATGCTTGTAGATCATGAAAATAATGCTTTATGTGATGGTTATGTTGTTGAATTAATTCATGATGCTACTTAAAATTATTATGAGGGAGGAATATATGCTTGTAGGAGTTGCAATAATATCAAGTTTCCTCTCTATGTGCTTAAAGTTTTGAAGTTATACTTGTTTGGCCTTCCTATGCTAGTAGATTCTTGTTCCTATAAATTATGTGCTCACAAAATACCTAGGCATAAGAAGTGGGTTATACTTATATATGCTAGTCATATTCTTCATGATGCTCTCTTTATGTTTCAATTCTTATCTTTTATGTGAGCATCATTGAAATCATCATGCCTAGCTAAAAGGCATTAAAGAAAAGCGCTTGTTGGGAGACAACCCAATATTTAACCTTACTATTTTTGTGTGTTCTCATGATTAAGCTACTGTATTAATCATGTATTATAGCTTTTTTTCAATAAAGTTCCAACTAAGACCTTTGGGAAGACTTGGGTGAAAGTTAATGTGATCTTGCTGTAAAAAACAGAAACTTTGCGCTCACGAGATTAGCCGCCATTTTTTTTACAGAAGAGTGCTTTGGTGATGATTCTTTTTGAATAAGATTAATAGACAAATTCGTCATGTCACCAATTTATTTAATTATTTTTTGAGTAGCATAAGTATTGTTAGTGTTCAGATCATTACAGATTGTTCTGTTTCCGACAGATTTTGTTTTCATTGCATAATTTGCTTGTTTTCTAATTTCTATGACTTATATTTCTCAATATAAATTGTAGCAATGATACGGTACAGTAGGCATTGTGTGAAAACAATTATGAGCCTTGTCTTTGACAGTACCAAAGTGAATGGTCATACTAACTTATCTCACGAAGTTCCGTTAAGTTTTGTGTGATTGAAGTTTTCAAGCTTTGGGTGAGATATTGATATGAGGAGAATAAGGAGTGGAAAGACCATAAGCTTGGGATGCCCAAGGCACCCCAAGGTAATATTCAAGGAAGACTCAAGAGCCTAAACTTGGGGATTCCCCGGAAGGCATCCCCTCTTTTGTCTTCAAAAACTATCGGTATGCCTTACTCAGAGCTATATTTTTATTCGTCACATGATATGTGTTTTGCTTGGAGAGTATTTTCAATTTTACTTGCTGTTTGAATAAAATTATTGGATCTGAAATCTTAAATGAAAAAGAATCCTCCCATGGTTAGTTAATTATTTGACTACTCGGTGTCCTTCACTTATATCTTTTGGAGTAGTTTGTCATTTACTCACGTGCTTCACGTATATCCTATGAGTAAATGGTTAAATAATTGAATATCATAAATCTGAATTTATATATGTTTCATATGCTTATAACATGGGGGGTAATGACTTCACACAGAATAAGTATAGGTAGTAAACTTATTGAAAGTTAGCAAACATAGAATTGGTCACTTGAACAATTCATGAAAGAATATTGAAGGAAGAGAGATTTCACATATAAATATACTATCTTGGGTATCTTTTATAATTGTGAGCACTCATTAAAAAATGACATGCTAAAAGGTTGATGTCGGACAAGGAAGACAATGTAATGGGTTATGTTTTCTTATATCCGAAATAAAGTATATTGTCTTGGATCATCCAACATGCTAAACTTGCTTTTCCCCCTCATGCTAGCCAAATTGCTTCCAAACATTCCTTAAACAAGTTTTGCCATGAGAGTCCACCATACCTACCTATGGATTGAGTAAGATCCTTCAAGTAAGTTGTCATCGGTGCATGCAATAAAAATTGCCCTCTAAATATGTATGATCTATTAATGTAGAGAAAATAAGCTTTATACGATCTTGTGATGTGAAAGAAATAAAAGAGACGGACTACATAATAAAGGTCCATATCACAAGTGGCAATATAAACTGACGTTCTTTTGTATTAAGATTTTGTGCATCCAACCATAAAAGCGCATGACAACCTCTGCTTCCCTCTATGCATGGCCTATCTTTTATCTTCTATCCTTATGCAAGACTCGTGGTGATCTTCATATTTCCTTTTTTACATTTTATCCTTTGGCAAGCACATTGTGTTGGAAAGATCCTGATATATATATATATATATATATATATATATATATATATGTATATCCAATTGGATGAAAGTTATCATGAACTATTATTGTTGACATTACCATTGAGGTAAAAGGTTGGGAGGCGAATCTATAAGACCCTATCTTGGAGCAACTTCCGGGCCAAACCCACGACTACATCCCCTTTGTGTAGACCCGACGCGTCCGTTTCCCCTCTCCAGGTGCTGGCGGCGGCGCCGTCCATGAGGGGGGCACACCCTGGAGACGCGTGCCGCCTCTTCAGACATGCCACCTCACCACCCCACATGTATGAGGGGGTGGTGCGACGCTCTGGTGGCATTGCTACCCCCAGGCCCCCCGTCCCGCCTAATCCTGGAGTGGTTGACCACGAGATCTAGCCCTTTGACTTCCTAAAGACGGGCTTTGACCAGTGGACTTCCCCATCCGGTTGTGTTAGGTCAGCCCAGAGGGACACCTGGGAGCAACTTCTGGGCTAGACCCACAGCTACATCCCCTCCGTGTAGACCCAACGCGTCTGTTTCCCCCTCCAAGTGCCGGCGGCGGTGCCGTCCAAGCGGGGGGCCACACCCCCAAGACACGTGCCGCCTCTTCAGACATGCCAAAACACCACCCCGCATGTATGAGGGGCCGGTGCGACGCTCCGATGGCATTGCTACCCCCCTCCCCCAGGGCCCCCGTCCCGCCTAACCCTGGAGCGGTTGACCACGAGATCTAGCCCTTTGACTTCCCAAGGACAGGCTTTGACCAGTGGACCTCTCCATCCAGTTATGTTAGGTCATCCCAGAGGGACACCTGGGAGCAACTTCCAGGCCAAACCCACAGCTACGTCCCCTCCGTGTAGACCCGACGCGTCCGTTTCCCCCCTCCAGGTGCCGGTGGCGGCGCCGTCCGTGAGGGGGGCACACCCCGAAGACGCGTGCCGCCTCTTCAGACATGCCACAACACCACCCCGCATTTATGAGGGGCCGATGCGACGCTCCGGTGGCATTGCTACCCCCATGGCCCCGTCCTGCCTAACCCTGGAACGGTTGACCACGTGATCTAGCCCTTCGACTTCCCATGGACGGGCTTTGAATACTGGACCACTCCACCCGGTTGTGTTAGGTCAGCCCAGAGGCACACTTGGGAGCAACTTCCGGGCCATACCCACAGCTACGTCCCCTCCGTGTAGACCCGACGTGTCCGTTTCCCCCCTCCAGGTGCCGGTGGCGACGCCGTCCGTGAGGGGGGCACACCCCGAAGACGCGTGCCGCCTCTTCAGACATGCCACAACACCACCCCGCATTTATGAGGGGCCGATGCGACGCTCCGGTGGCATTGCTACCCCCATGGCCCCGTCCTGCCTAACCCTGGAACGGTTGACCACAAGATCTAGCCCTTTGACTTCCTACGGACGGGCTTTGAATACTGGACCACTCCACCCGGTTGTGTTAGGTCAGCCCAGAGGCACACTTGGGAGCAACTTCCGGGCCAAACCCACAGGTACGTCCCCTCCGTGTAGACCCGACGCATCCGTTTCCCCCATCCAGGTGCCGATGGCGGCACCGTCCGTGAGGGGGAGCACACCCCGGAGACGTGTGCCGCCTCTTCAGACATGCCACAACACCACATGGCCACTTACCTTCCTGGCCCGGCCCATCTGGCCCGTGCCAGTCATCACCTAGCTCTGCCAGTAGGCGAGGAGGGACACCACGACGCCGCCGAGCTCGCCACGGTGCCAACTGCTTGCCGCTTCGCCCCTGGACGCGCTGGTCGACCTCCACGTCGCCCGCTCGACCGCCCCGACACCTCATTCTCCCCCTGCTCCTCTCTCTCGCTCTCCCCCACCATGGCCGACGCTGTCGTGCTCGCGCCGACGTGAAAATCGCAGCCACTATCACCTCATCGTCGTCTCGCCGTGTCCATAAGATCTGTCACCGTCCTCTCCATCGAGCAGACCGGGCCCCGAGCGCTCGCCTGCCCTGGAGCCAGCGCAACAGCCTTGCCCAACCTCGCCGTCGCCAGAGATCCCTTTCACCGTCACGCTTGCACCAGCTCGTCCCCAACCTCGTCGTCAGCACCGCCGTGAGCCCAGCTACCTCCTTCCCCTTCCCGTTCTCGCTTTCGAGCACCGTAGCAACCACATGAAGCTTGCCCACACCCGCTGCCGCCTCTACACATCGCCGTCATGGCCACGGCCACGCTGGCTCGAAACCGAGCATGCCGCCGCACTCACCGCATCCCCAGGAGCCCGTAGCACCACTCCAGGCACCTTGCTGTTCCCCCTAGCGACGAGCCCGAGCTCGCCCGAGCTCTAGCGTCCGCCAAGGTCATCGCCGGCATCGTTTTTGGTGACCCCGAGCCCAACCACTAGCACCACCCAACGCGGCTCGCTCCCAGCTACACGTAGATGCCCTCCGCCGTCCATTTGGTCGCCGGAGGAGGAATCCCGCGCTGCTCCGCCGCGTCTAGCCTCGCCAGCGTCATGTCGCCAGTGGGTTTGACCCATTTGACCATGTGGGCCCTGCCCCCTGGTCAAACCTAGATTAGGAGTTAAACTAATACTAATTTAGTTAGTTAACTAACAATGACACTGACACGCGGGACCCACTGGTCAGGTTTGACCTGGACCATCCCTGTTGACTGCCGACGTTACCCTGACGCAATGCTGACGCAATAAATCATTTACTGGATTTATTCTTATATAGGAAATTTCAAAAAATATTATAAAGTTCAAAAATTCATAGAAATTAATCTGTAGCTCCAAATGCAAAGTTTTATATATGAAAATTGATCAGAAAAATCCAATCTTTTCATCTGTAATGGTTTCATGCATGTCAGAACACTTTAAACTTGCTGTTTAAGTGAAACAAGCTAATGCATTAATATGACTACATATCATGGGCTTTCATTTGAATCTTTGATTCAAATGGACTCAAACCAACCTGTTTTAGAATGCATTAGCCAAAACACACCCATATTGCCATGTTATAGCATGCATCATATTGTTGCATATTGCCATGTGATGATTGTGTTCCGATGTGTCTTTCGTGCACTACTAGGAAAAGGGCTATAGCTAATATGGACATTAATGGCGCATCATACACTGCTAGTAGTGGCGCACCGGATACATGTGTGCCATTAGTGTCCTCATTACTAATGGCGCACCACACACACGGTGCGCCATTACTAACAATTTTTTTTCCAAAACTACTAATGGCGCACCAAGGCACAGTGCGCCATTACTAGTTTTAACTAGTAATGGCGCACCACACACTCCGTGCGCCACTACTAACAAATATTTTTTTTACTTTTTTTCAAAACTAGTAATGGTGCACCAGTGTAGAGTGGTCCATTACTAGTTCAAACTAGTAATGGCGCACCACCATCAAGGTGCGCCACTACTAACAATTATATTATTTTGCACAAATAGTAATGGCACACCACCTAATAATGCGCCATTAGTAACCAGGGTTACTAATGGCGCATTATTAGGTAGTGCGCCATTAGTAACCTGAGACCGGCTAGATATTTTGGACAGCCACCTACCACACTCAGTTTCCCCACTTCATTCTCTCCACCTCCTCCTCCAAGCTTGTTTCGGCTGCCTCCTCCTCCTCACCTCATTTGCACCATAGATTCACCCAAATTAAGTGGTTAAATTTCCTTTTTTGATAGGTAAGAAAGAGGAAAGCTTCTTTATGTTGTGGATCTACTTTTTTCTCCCTCCAACAACGTGCACATGTACTTTCTATGGCCTAGATCTACGTATGTTTGTGGTGTTGCATATGTTTGTGTTTGTAGGTACCGGTATTTGAAATGCGATAGTTGCCAATATTTTGCCAGAATGTTGATTCATTTCCGTTTTGGCGAGAATTTGGCACTACGCATTCTTTTTGGTCCTATTTTTAGGCAAAGTCATGCCAAATTTTTTTGGTTCTAAAATATCGTTTTGCTCTACCCACAGGCGACCATGGTCCGCACGATGACCGAAGGCATCGTGAATAGTTTTTGAGCTGCGCGAAGGCCGAGATTCTTCAAAAGAATGAGACGGAGATAAGATGTCAGTGTCGAAGATGCAAGCTGAGGAGCCTTATGGACCCGGATTCCGTACAGGTGCGGGACCACCTGCTCTTGCATGGTTTCATGGATGGCTATCGGTGGCAAGGTGATGAAGATGATTATGAAGTCGTCCATTGGGGCCGGGCAAGAAATGAGGAAGGGCAGCAAGAGAACCACGGCGAGGGCGGGCGAGAAGACGAAGAATCTCTAGGACATGATCACGAAGAAGATGCAGTACACAGTCATCATGTAGAAGATGCCGGACATGATGATGAGGAAGATGCCAGAACAGACGAAGGGCATGATCATGAAGATGAAGATGCCGGAGGAGACGACGATGGACCATCGATGGGCTGGGTGCAGGACCCTCATATTCAAGAGCTGCTTCTCAAGCAGATGGATAACGCAAGAGCTGCTGCCCGAGAGAAAGCCAAGCTGGATCAATTGGAGATAGACGCGATTACTCCATTGTATGAAGGATGCAGGCCTGAGGATACCCGCCTGAAAGTAACGCTCGTGGCTCTAGAGATGAAGGTAAAACACAAAATGACCGACGCATGCTTCGATGAGAACATGTCATTTTGGCACGAACGTCGTTCCAAGGGGAACAAGTGCCCGACCAGTTTCGAGGAGGCAAACAAAATCGTGTGTCCTCTGGATTTACCGCACGTGAAATACCATGTGTGCATGAACAATTGCATCATTTATCGGGATGAGCACGCGGAGTCTACCATATGTCTGGTGTGCGGCGTCACTCGATAAAAGAAGAGGAAGAAAGCTCCTCGAAAAGTGGTGTGGTACTTTCCGATCACTCCTCGTCTGCAGCGGTATTTCACGGACCCTAAGCTAGCAAAGCTCCTACGTTGGCACGCAGATAGGGACGAGAAGAAGCGAGAAGATGATGGAAATGACCCGGAGATAAATAAAAAGACAAGATGCTGAGTCACCCTAAGGATGCGAGCCAGTGGCAAGCGTTGAACTTCGAACACCCATAATTTGGGGACGATCCAAGGAACATCATGCTGGGCGCGAGCACCAATGGAGTCAATCCGTTTGGCAGCCAGAGAAGCACACATAGCACCTGGCCTGTGTTTGTGTGGATGCATAACCTTCCCCCTGGTTTTGCATGAAGAGGAAGTACATTCACATGAGTATGCTAATTGAAGGGCCGAAACAACCAGGGAACGACATCAATCTGTATCTGGGGCTGCTGAAAGAGGAGCTAGACACGCTGTGGAAAATGCCAGCCAATACGTGGGACGCCGCAGAGAAAGAATATTTCCCTATGAGTTCTGCACTACTCATGACGGTGCACTGCTATCTCGGTTACGGATATGTCGCGGGGCAGGTGGTCCACGGATTTTCTGGATGCGTCAGGTGCATGGATGACACAATGTATCGCCAGCGAGATAGAGATCCCGGGTCTTCGAAAACCGTGTTCATGGGACATCGAAGGTGGCTTCGTGACGATGACCCATGGAGAAAACGCAAGAATCTGTTCAATGGTGAGACCGAACCCCGAAGACGCCCGCGTACGAGGAGCGGCGAGGAAATAGACGAGTTGTTGAAAAATTGGAAAGAGTGCCCGGAGCCGGGAAAGAAGCGAAAGGCGCCAGAGCCGCTGCTGAAGGTATGGAAAACAAGGTCTGTTTTCTAGGATTTGCCGTATTGGAAAATCCACCGTGTGCCTCATAGCCTTGATGTCATGCATATCACGAAGAACGTGTGGGAGAGTCTGCTTGGTACCCTGCTCAACATGCCAGAGAGGACCAAAGATGGGCCGAAAGCAAGGGCAGACTTGAAATCAATGGGCATCAGGGAGGAGCTTCACGCTAATGATGATGATGATGAGGCGAAGCAGGACACGGAAAGTCGTTGCAAAGGCAAAAAGGCCAAGAAGACCGGAAATGACTACCCTCCCGCGTGCTTCACTCTAAGTCAGGAAAAGATCGAGCAGTTTTTCACCTGTCTCGTAGGAGTAAAACTTCCTTACGGTTATGCGGGGAAGATAAGCAGATACCTAGACTCAGTGAAGCAGAAGTTCAGCGGGATGAAGTCTCACGACTGTCACGTGCTGATGAAGCAGATACTTCCAGTTGCAATCCATGGGATCATGGACGCACACGTCCGTCAAACGCTATTTGGCCTATGCAACTTTTTCAACGTCATCTCTCAAAAGTCGGTTGGTGTGAGGCAACTCGGAAGGCTACAGGAAGAAATCGTGGTGATACTATGCGAGCTTGAGATGTACTTCCCGCCCGCATTCTTGATGTTATGGTGCATCTGGTGGTCCATATCGTGGAGGATATCATCCAACTCGGGCCGATGTTCCTGCACAGCACGATGTCGTTCGAAAGGATGAATGGTGTCATCAAAGGATACGTTCGTAACATGTCACGTCCAGAGGGAAGCATAGCCAGGGGCTTTTTGATCAAAGAGTGCATCTCCTACTGCATGAATTATCTAGGCATCAAGAACCCCGTTGGTTTGCCCGTCAACAGGCACCTCAACAGGCTCGCTGGATGGGGTCACCACGATGGTCGCCGTGAAATGCATGTCGACTTCGAGGGTCGACTCGCCGACTTTTAAAGAGCAAACCTAGTCGCGCTACAACACATAGACGTGGTCGATCCTTGGGTGGTAAAGCACAAAACCTTTATTGAGAAGACGTATAATGACCGAGGCCAACAGAGGACGGACGGAGATATAATCAAAGAGCACAACTCATGTTTCATGCGTTGGTTCAAGGAGAAGCTTCTGTCGTACCCTTTACATGAGGATTCTTCCACGGAAGAAAAACTCATATTCGCCTTGTCACAGGGCGCCGAGCACAACCTGATGACCTATGAGGCGTACGATATCAACGGCTACACATTCTACACCGAGGACAAGGACATGAAGAGCGATGGTTATCAGAACTCCGGGGTAACGATGGAATCCTACACCGGTAACGAGAAGGACAGGTACTACGAAAGGATCGAGGAGATCTGGGAGCTGAGCTACGCTGGAGAGAAGGTCCCGATGTTCCGTGTCATATGGGCCAAGAGCGTCCTAAAAGAAGACCGGTATTTCACCACCATGGTTATACCCGAAGCCAAATCCAAGACCGCGGGCGCAAACGTCACCGCGAAAAATGAGCCATGGGTACTGGCTTCCCAAGTGGACCAATGCTTCTTCATTACCGACCCGTCAAAGCCCAGTCGTGTTGTCGTGAGGAGAGGTAAAAGGAAGATCATCGGAATGGATGGAGTCGCCAATGAGCAAGACTTTGACAAGTACGGCGACCCGAAGATGGAACATGACGACGACGATGAAGTGCCATACACCACAAGAACAAGCAGGACCACCCTACCTAAAGGACGTCCGTTCAACAGAAGAACTCCATTTACGAAAAAGAAGGGCAAGATGATTGTGAAAAGATAGCTACCTAAGATCGATTGTAATTAAATCGTAGTCTTCATTTCTCGATTGTATTTTGACATAGAGTCGCCAATGAGCAAGACTTTGACAAGTACGGCGACCCGAAGATGGAACATGACGACGACGATGAAGTGCCATACACCACAAGAACAAGCAGGACCACCCTACCTAAAGGACGTCCGTTCAACAGAAGAACTCCATTTACGAAAAAGAAGGGCAAGATGATTGTGAAAAGATAGCTACCTAAGATCGATTGTAATTAAATCGTAGTCTTCATTTCTCGATTGTATTTTGACATATTGAAATGTTATTTCTTCTGTTCTAGTCCTCATGAATATTTATTTATGTTTATTCTGGTATTTATGTTTATTCTAGTGTACCAATTTTTATTTATGTTTATTTGTTAATATTGCTATGTTAATTTTTGAACTCATGAATATTTTTTAATATTTTTTGAACGCATGAATATTTTTAAACTCATGAATATTTTTTGAACTCTTGAATATTTTTAATTTCATGAGCACTTTTTGAATTCATGAATATTTTTTCAAATTTGATGATATTTTTTTCATATTCATAAATATTTTACCAATTCACAAATGAATGCAACCAAAAATCCAAAAAAAAGTTGCTAATGGCGCACCAGGAGAAGGTGTGCCATTGCTATCAAGGTACTTATGGCGCACCCCTAGGAGGTGCCCCATTGGTATACCAATTTTTTTAATATTTTTTGAACTCATGTATATTTTTTGAACTCATGAATATTTTTAAATTTCATGGGCACTTTTTGAATTCATGCAACTAAAATTCATGCAACTAAATTAGTAATAACTACTTATATCGTAACATTTTAAAATCTATGGTCATTTTCTAAAAAATTATTACATGCAACTAAAAATCCAAAAAAATTTACTAATGGCGCACCAGGGGAAGGTGCGCCATTGCTATTGCGGTGTTTATGGCGCACCACTAGAGGGTGCGCCATTGCTAAGCCTCCCCCCACTAAAATCCCCAATCCCCGATCCCCAATATCACATCTCTCTCAGCCCCGACCCACTGCGCCGCCGCCCCTACCTGCGTCGTCGCCCTGCCTCCTCGCCGCCCCCCCTCGCGCTTCCCCTCGCCCTCTCCGCCTTCTCCTCTCCCCCAGATCCGCGTTGGCAACCCCTGCGCGCCGTTCCCGTCGCTGGCCACCTCGCACCGCCGTGGCAACCGTCGACCTCGTGCCACACTCATGTTCTTCTGTCCTGTGACATTGTTCTGCATTTTGCACTGAGGTTAGTCTTCGTTCCATTTTGCAAGGGCGCGTCGGCTCGTGGCCCTGGCGGCGACAGGGGCTTCTTCGATTGGGGCTGGTTTCATGGCTGCTCTCGCAGGGACCAAGGTCGGGAACAGGCCCAGGGTGGTCGTCGGCGGGAAGGACCTGGAGCACGACTGCGGCATCGACCAACTGCAGTGTAGCGGCGCCGGCGCATCTTCTCTCCCCACGCCGTCACGGAGTCCTCCATCTGTGTCAGGTTGATCCCTTCTTCCTCCCTCCAGTCCTGGTCCCTAGCGCGACAGCGGGTTGGTTAGTAGGGGAGTGGGAGGAGGTGGTGGGTGAGGAGCGAGGAGGAGCTCAACGGCGTGTCCTCTCTGAGATGGCACACCCTCGCCGACGCCTGTGAGGTAGAACCGGCCGAGCGAGAGAGCTGGGACGCTGCTTGCTCCTCTGCTCTGCTTCTTGTTCTGGTTGCTGCCGCTGCTTGTTGCTCTTCTTCTTATTCTTGTTGCTGCTGCTTGCTGCTCTGCTTCTTACCCTATCCTAGTGTTGCAATCTGTATTGAAATTATTGTGGTGTATCATTGTGTTGTATAGCCATTAGAAATATTTAGGTAGAGCAGTCCCTCAAGTGATTTGACAGGAAAAAAACTTGATAGAAAATGAAAGTTGTGAAGATCATGGACTGAAAACATCTAGTGTCACGAGGTTCGGACTTGGGACTTCCAAGGGATATGCATCTGATAAACTCTAAACTGTAGTTGCTATTGCAGATTATATATGGAACTACTCTCTTTGTTCACTTTTATAAGAAGTTTTATACAATTCAGACACTGCCTAAAACAGTTCAGGGTCAGCTGTTTAAAACGTCTTATAAAAAACAACGAAGGGAGTAGTAAATAATTTCTACCATATAATCATTTGAATGAAAAGTGTAGAACAAAGCATAAGACTGAAAGTCTTTTTCTTTCAAACAGCTCAAAAGCCATTATGCAAGTTCCTTCTATTGTAGTACTCATAATAAGCAAAACCTACATTTCTCCTTGCACCCCTGCTGTTCCTCTTCAGAGTGTGAACCTCAACTTCTTGCTGCTGCTATCTCTCTCAATCTATTCTCTAAATTTCAGTGAACATTGAGAAGGTATTTGATGTAAGGTTCAGATCTGACTAGCACCGATGACAAAAATGCCTTCTACCTAGATCAACAAGCCAAAAATATTTGTGAGGTGTAAATAAGCAATTTTCTCCTTTTATTTTAGCTAGATAAGAACCATAGCTAATGCACTCTAGATATACTTATCATCTTAGCTTCAGTTAACAAAGATTGGGAGAATATCTTGTTTCAAATATAGCCTATGCATGTCTTGTTTTCTGGTTATGGATATTGTATAGTACTGCATATCTTGTTTTCGTAATATAATGCTTACCAAAGTTTTCAATACTTTGCTGTTACCATTATTCTTTGAGCATAATTCTTTTTCATTTCCTACTATCCTTTTTCATTTCCATTTATATGTGTGAACTTTTATTTTGTCCATATGAAAGCAGAGGACCATTTCCTACTGAATCAAACTTGTCTTGTTTTATGGGAATGGTTGATTACCTTGATTATACTTACTGGATGTTGACTCTATAAATCATACTGATACTGATGTTAAAGGTATTTCTAGCAAAACCTGAAATGCTAGATGGATTGATTTTTCTGAGCTGTTTGTGCTCCCTCCATCTTTCAGCTCTCATTTTCAGTGGAGTTGTTGAATTATATGCTCTTATTGGACATGTTTTACGTGTTGATCCATCAATTGATCACATTGAGAAAGGATTGTAAAGATGATGATCATATTTTACAAAAAACAATTTCTGTAAACATGTCAGTAACTTCGCTAGTTTGCTGGGTTTTGTCTTCGACCATCGTGTTGTGATTATTTTGCAGGTACCCCGAGAGGCCCTTGAGTTTGCCGGAATGTCGATTAACTTCCGTTCCGGCAAATTTGGGTACTCCATATGTCCTATTTTCAGCAAAGGTCATGCTGAAGTTTTCCGTGAATTTTAGCATCATTTTGCTAAAAATAGGACATATGGGGTACTTCCGACTAATGCATGGGCCGGGGTATCTTAGTAATTAAGTAGGATCAACTGCCTCTTGTGTTATACATATAGAAGTGTGATATCAACTCATAGTTATTACTAATGTCAGTTGCTCGTCATCGATAAACCCTAATCTGGTAGGATGACCTACTAAAAAGCCCATACCACATATTCTATTTGGATGACCCTGCTAACCCTTTGTAACGCCCTCGATGCGACTATAGCTCCCACGTGTCGAGGCACGACTTAGAGACATAATCGCATTGAAGGCATATGTCGCAAGTGAGGTAATCTTCACACAACCCATGTAATACATAAGGGAAAGAGATACATAGTTGGCTTACAATCGCCACTTCACACAATTACATGAATAAAGCATTACATCAACCAGATACAATCAAGGTCCGACTACGGAACCAAAATAAAAGAAGAACCCCAAATGCGACAAAGGTCCCCGATCGACCCCAACTGGGCTCCACTACTGATCAACTAGAACGAAACAACATAAAGGGCAAGATCTTCATCGAGCTCCTCCTGAGCTTCGTTGCGTCATCTGCACGGACTCATCGGCACCTGCAAGCCGGTTTTGGAAGTATCTATGAGCCACGGGGACTCAGCAATCTCGCACCCTCGCGATCAAGACTATTTAAGCTTATGGGTAAGGTAAAGGTATGAGGTGGAGCTGCAGCAAGCGACTAGCATATATGGTGGCTAACATACGCAAATGAGAGCGAGAAGAGAAGGCAAAGCACGGTCGATAAAAGTATGATCAAGAAGTGATCCTATAGCAACCTACGTCAAGCATAACTCCAACAACCGTGTTCACTTCCCGGACCCCGCCGGAAAGAGACCATCACGGTTACACACGCGGTTGATTCATTTTAATTAAGGTCAAGTTCAGGTTTTCTACAACCGGACATTAACAAATTCCCATCTGCCCATAACCGCGGGCACGGCTTTCAAAAGTTCAAATCCCTGCAGGGGTGTCCCAACTTAGCCCATCACAAGCTCTCACGGCCAACGAAGGAATAGACCTCCACCCGAGACATTCCGATCAGACTCGGTATCCCGGTACAACAAGACATTTCAACAGGGTAAAACTAAACCAGCAACACTGCCCGATGCGCCGACATCCTGATGGGAGCTGCACATATCTCGTTCTCAGGGAAACACCGGATAGGTCAAGCTACGAGTAAAACCAGCCCTCAAGTTTCCCCGAGGTGGCCCCGTAGGCTGCCCATTTCGGACCAACACTTAGACAAGCACTGGCCCGGGGGGTTAAAATAAAGATGACCCTCGGGAGAGCGACTCCCAAGGGAAAAGTGGGTGGTGGTGAGGCAAATGGTAAAACCAAGGTTGGGCATTGCTGGAGGAGCTTTACTTAAGGCGAACTGTCAAGGGGTTCCCATTATTACCCAACCGCGTAAGGAACGCAAAATCTGGGAACATAACACTGATATGACGGAAACTAGGGCGGCAAGAGTGGAACAAAACACCAGGCATAAGGCCGAGCCTTCCACCCTTTACCAAGTATATAGATGCATTAATTAAATAAGATATATTGTGATATCCCAACAAGTAAACATGTTCCGACAAGGAACAACATCTCCATGTTCCAAACGAGGAGCAAACTTCAATCTTCACCTGCAACTAACAACGCTATAAGAGGGGCTGAGCAAAGCGGTAACATAGCCAAACAACGGTTTGCTAGGACAAGGTGGGTTAGAGGCTTGGTTCAACAATATGGGAGGCAGGACAAGCAAGTGGTAGGTATCGCAGCATAGGCATAGCAAAAGAGCGAGCAACTAGCAAGCAAAGATAGAAGTGATTTCGAGGGTATGATCATCTTGCCTGAGATCCCGCAAGGAAGAAGAACAAGTCCATGAAGAAGACAAACGGACGTAGTCGAACGGATCCTCACAAACGCGATGTTAACGGAACCAACCCGAAGAAGCAATCACCGGAAAAGAGCAAACAACATAGTAAACAACCAACACATAATCATGGCATGATGCACAATCAAGTATGATGCATGTCCGGTTTAAGTATGCATGGCATGGCAAAGTGCACAAGCAATCCTACAAATTAAGTGGAGCTCAATATGCATCGGGATGCATATTGACAAAACACCACATCAATTATTTAGTTCGATCTTGTTTACGTACCCAACAATATTAAATGTTGTTATCATGGCAAGAGGGTGAAGCAAATGAAAACTACCTATCTAGTCAAGGTTAAATGAGTCCGGAAGCAACGAACAACAATTCCGGTAAATCCCCATATGCATATATTAGGTTTGGTACTGTTCTGTCCTAAGCACAATTTTAGATTTTTTAAACATGCAAGATGAGTGCACCATGTTAAACTAGACATTTTTCTACCCCATTTACATATATAATTTATTTAAAACCGAGCTACGGTTATTTAGTTATGAATTAAATCATTTTAACATGGCATAGGAGCAAATTAATGCAAACAACATTTTAAGCATTTTTAACATGGATGAAAGTTGCATATTATTAATCTACACAAAATTTTGAGCAAGTTTCATATATAAAACATTTTAATCCGATGCACGGTTAGTGAGTTATTAAATGCATGAACTAGGGGGACTATTCTGCAAAACTGGCAAACTCTAGATAAATGGGAAAATCCCAGGCGCTGAAAAAAACACATGCGGGCCGAAACAGGAACTGGCCCAACAGTAAAAAAACAAGAGGCGCTGGGGGGGGCTCACCATGGGCCTTGGCCCGGTCGGTGGAGAGATGAGGCCGGCAGGGGGCTGCGTTGGGCCGGCTGGAGCTGGGCCGGCCCACGAAGGAGGAGGAGGCCAAACGAGGCCGGCGCGATCTGGGCCTGGGAGGCCAAGGCCCACGCGGCCACGCACAGTCAACGACGTCGAGCGGTTCCTCCCGATCCAAGGTGGTGGCGGCGCTGGAGGACTCCGGCGAAGCTCGAGGCAACGACGGCGGTCGGAGAGCGATGGGGAACGCCGGGGACGGCGCGGGGCTGCCGGATCTCGCCGGAGGTGGCCGGATCCGGGCGATGGCGACGTGGAGTGAGGCGCCGGAGCGGGCGGCGCTCGCCGGTGAGTTGTGCCGCGGCGGAGGCGGCGAGTGACGTGGCGGCGGCGAAGCGTGCCAGCAAGGACGGGCGGAGCTGGCGGCGGAAGGAGACGCGGGAACGGGCGCGGCTCTCCGTAGGCGGCGGCGGCGGTTTGGGCCCCGCGGGCACGCCCCGGGCCTGGGAGGCGCGGGCGGTGCCAAGTGGCGTGGCCTGGTTGGAGGAGAGGGGCGGCGCGGCGATGTGGCGTGCTCTGATTCGCCGGGGTGAGGTGGAGGCTGGACGCGTCCGGCGGGCGCGGACATGTCCGGTGGCGGAGTGGGAAGAAGCTAGGGTTTGATCTGCGCGAGGATTCCGGAGGGAGACACATATTTATAGGTAGAGGGAGCTAGGAGAGTCCAAATGAGGTGCGGTTTTCGGCCACGCGATCGTGATAGAACGCTCTAGATGATGGAGCAAAGTTTGGTGGGTTTTGGGCCACTTTGGAAGGGTGTTGGGCTGCAACACACACGAGGCCTTCTCGGTCCCTCGGTTAACCATTGGAGTATCAAACGAAGTCCAAATGGTACGAAACTTGACAGGCGGTCTACCGGTGGTAAACCAAGGCTGCTTGGCAAGACTCGGTCCAATCCGGAAATGTTTAACCCCCACACAAGAAAGAAAGGTAGAAATGACCACCGGAGGAGAACGAAGCGCCGGATTGCAAAACGGACAACGGGGAAAATGCTCGGATGCATGAGACGAACACATATGCAAAAGAAATGCGCATGATGACATGATGCAATGCACATGATGCAATGATAAGATGCAACACACAAGCAAAAGACAAGGCAACAACAATGAATAACTGGCGGACACCTGGCACATCGGTCTCGGGGCGTTACAACACTCCACCACTACGAGAGGATCTCGTCCCGAGATCTAGAATGGCACCGGAGGGAAAACGAAAGAGAAAGAGAAGCGGTAAAACTAAGTTGCTTCTTTTACAAACGAGTGAAACCAAAGAACCTTGCGATGTTGAACAAATTCGAGAAAAGAATACAACGAAGGTGAACTAGGTCGAAAACACTCCGTTAGAAAAGAGGGACAAAGAGCATTGCAAAAAACCTTGAGGTTGAAGGGCAAGATATTTATTGAAAACACTCTGGTTAAAGAAGGGGATCAAGGAAGACCAAATTCGGGCAGCACTCCGGTTGAAAAGAGAAGAATTGAATAAGAACTTGATAAGGTGATAGAACTTGAAAAGAAATGGACAATCATGAAAAGAACATGATCTTAGACAAACGAGAAGATGGGTTGGAGAGAGCAACATCACAATGCCTCCGGAACGAATGAAAACAAGATCTTGAGAGAGCACGGTTACAACAAATGCTAGAACGGAGTTGTTGAAAACCAACAACGAAAAGAATAAGCTTGATATGGTCTTATGGAATACATCTCAAATTATGAGGTGACAACCTGCCACTCAGGGAAAAAGAATTGGATTGGAATGAACAAGGAGACGAGAAACTTATTTCACCGGGAGGATAAAGAAGAACTTGGGTCCTTTATAAGCACCATGAGAGCGACAATCCTTAGGGAAGGCTTTAGGTGAAATATAACCCAAGATAACTCCAAAGAAGAGATTGATGGGTTTAAAATATCTCATTCCTAACAACATGTGAATCATGGAACATGAACTCAAATTATCAAGAATGACATAATACTACCTCTATTGATACGGAAGAAAGAATTGCACTCCGGATAGCAAGATGAAGAAGGCTTGAACTTCTTAGAAAAGAATCTCGATGAACACTTTGAGAAGGGATATAAATCCTTGATGAACCAACATGTAGAACCTTCGTGAAGAAGCTCCGGTAAACAAAAGAATAAAAAGAAAGAGAAATTGAAAACACAAGATGACTCCTTGCAATGATTTAGATGAATCTCCGTGATAACATAATTGCGAGAGCTTGGAACTCCGGAAAAGAAAGATAAACAAATGAGATCAAGAATTTTGATGAGCCTCCAGAATAAAGAATTAATCACTTGGATGAAACAAGAATAAGAATTACATTATGCGTATCCTTCACCAATTAAATTGATGACCATCAATGGATTTGGCACACTACTTATTCTCGTATCAAGGGTTAAGAGAGATATATCATAAATTTGAGAACGTCTTCAACGATCCACCGGAAGGATTGAAAACAACGAATAATTGATATGATAACAAGGTAAGAAGAAACTTGAGCGAACCAGCGTAAGAATTAAAAATGAACAAAGAAAAGATAAGGAAGACACCGGGAAGAATTAGCAAATGAATGAAAATGCTTGAGAGAATTAAGACCCATGAGAACGAAGAGATCACGAGCCGATTAGAGATATCTTGAACGATACACCGGTAGGATTGGAGAATGATAACAGAAAGTTGAGAATTAATAAATCTTCTGAAATGATGGGCTCCGGAGAAAACAAACTGAAAAGAATCTTGAAATGCTCCGGATAGGTGAAAAGAATTATCACGATCAAACCAATTATGAGAGGATGGCAATAAGATAGACTCACGAATCTTGAAGAGAATGGAGCAAGATTGAGAGAAAAATCTTCTTTCGGTCTTCAAATCCTGAGAATGACGACGAGAAACACCAACAAAAATTATTTAGACACTCCGGAATGAAGAATGGAAAGGTTGAGCCAACGATTAAGAGAATTTAACCGATCTTGGAGAAAGACATTTGACTGATGACAATTCATTCTTACGTCAAACTTTAGAAAATAATTTGAAAAGCTCCGGGAAAATAAGAAGAGTCAGGTAAGATCCTGGGAAAAGACCTGTGGGTTAGGTCCCACTCAAAATAAACACCGTTGAACAATTTAAAAGAGAGGTTGCACCGGTTGAATTAAATGACTAGAATGAGATAACATCCTTGAAATAGGTTGAACAGATTAAGAGTGGAAACACGAATCTTCTGAGATATCTTTAGCATTCCGGAACAAAAGAATAGCGAGAAATGACTAAATGTGAATGTGCACCGGCATGAGAAAGCATTGAAACGAGGAAAGGATATGATCAACAAAGCTTGACTTGAAACCACCGGAGAAGAGAAGAGACAAAGAATGATAACTTGAAGCTCCGTTACGATCTTCATGAGAATCACTGGATAAGAATATTGATAGAAAAGAATGGAGAGACCTCACACGAATAAAAAAATACTTGATTAAGAAATCTGAATCCTTGAAGAAAACAGAGGGAGGGAGGGTGGGAAAAACAAAGGCAACTTGGAGACGGAAGAAAATGACACCGTTGAGAAGAACTGGGATTGAATCTTGCGGATGTTGACAAGATTGGATCCACTTGAAGAGAAGCACACCGGTTAAAAGGGATTGGCATGACAACTTGATGATCGAGAAGGATTAGTATTCACATCGGAATATGAGAACACCACTTGGAAAAGGTGTGGAATCAACATTTGACTTCGAAGCAACTCGAATACCACAACTCAAAACAAAACAAAGGATTGGCTTGCAAAATAAGCTGGAACAAACATATGATAGAGATTTCGTCCGAAGTTTTCGTCGAGGGGCCTACACGGGCTCGATCGTACAACACCATCATGTACAAGGCAGTGCACATGACATACGAAGCGTCCCCGAGTCGGCATAGCCAAGGACTCTTTAAGACACAACGAGACCAATATAAAACCGACCGTGAATAGGCGGACCACTAGACGTCAAACCCCAATTTCATATCATACATCTGTCGAAAAGATATCCTAAGAGCTACTTGAATTCCCACCTATGAAACTCCCGAAATTTTCCGGCTATGCAATCAGGTGTTGGGGATACAGGGGAAGCATAATATCTCACCCAAACTATCAAATCCTACATCCAGCTGTATCCATCCTTCAACACATAACCGAGAAACCTTCGGAAATCGTCTACGTCAACCTTTGAAAAGCATCCGTTATACAAGTTATGGCGATACTCCCGAACTCCCGCCCCAGTACTGGGTGGCGTCGAGGTTATCTCACCAACGAACTGCATAAAAGAGATTTTCGATATCGGCGTACTAAACTCAGGTATTCCAGAATTGCAACAATAAAATTATGACGACAACACCTCAGAGCTCAACTCCCCGGGACACTTCCACAAAACCCCTGACAGGAGGCACCAAGACAATGTTCTCATCATAAAACCATCGGAACGATTCCAAGATACCCGCGTGATCCTAAAAAAAATTTAGTGAAATTTGAGAAGAGAAGAGTCAAAACTCTACGTCAGGATGCCTTACTAGAGCGATGAGGGGACTGGGGAGTAAAAAGAATTCCTAAACTCTCCGATATATAATTCCTAAATGACTCAAAACATTTTTCTAGACACAACTCGGCCGCTAAAAACGATCAAGCAATGGGGCTCCTAAGGTCGGGGAAGGCTCTGATTACCAACTTGTAACGCCCTCGATGCGACTATAGCTCCCACGTGTCGAGGCACGACTTAGAGGCATAATCGCATTGAAGGCATATGTCGCAAGTGAGGTAATCTTCACACAACCCATGTAATACATAAGGGAAAGAGATACATAGTTGGCTTACAATCGCCACTTCACACAATTACATGAATAAAGCATTACCATCAACCAGATACAATCAAGGTCCGACTACGGAACCAAAATAAAAGAAGAACCCCAAATGCGACAAAGGTCCCCGATCGACCCCAACTGGGCTCCACTACTGATCAACTAGAACGAAACAACACAAAGGACAAGATCTTCATCGAGCTCCTCCTGAGCTTGGTTGCGTCATCTGCACGGACTCATCGGCACCTGCAAGCTGGTTTTGGAAGTATCTGTGAGCCACGGGGACTCAGCAATCTCGCACCCTCGCGATCAAGACTATTTAAGCTTATGGGTAAGGTAAAAGGTATGAGGTGGAGCTGCAGCAAGCGACTAGCATATATGGTGGCTAACATACGCAAATGAGAGCGAGAAGAGAAGGCAAAGCACGGTCGATAAAAGTATGATCAAGAAGTGATCTAGAACAACCTACGTCAAGCATAACTCCAACAACCGTGTTCACTTCCCGGACTCCGCCGGAAAGAGACCATCACGGTTACACACGCGGTTGATTCATTTTAATTAAGGTCAACTTCAGGTTTTCTACAACCGAACATTAACAAATTCCCATCTGCCCATAACCGCGGGCACGGCTTTCGAAAGTTCAAATCCCTGCAGGGGTGTCCCAACTTAGCCCATCACAAGCTCTCACGGTCAACGAAGGAATAGACCTCCCCCGAGACTCCGATCAGACTCGGTATCCCGGTACAACAAGACATTTCGACAGGGTAAAACTAAACCAGCAACACCGCCCGATGCGCCGACATCCTGATGGGAGCTGCACATATCTCGTTCTCAGGGCAACACCGGATAGGTCAAGCTACGAGTAAAACCAGCCCTCAAGTTTCCCCGAGGTGGCCCCGCAGGCTGCCCATTTCGGACCAACACTTAGACAAGCACTGGCCCGGGGGGGTTAAAATAAAGATGACCCTCGAGAGAGCGACTCCCAAGGGAAAAGTAGGTGGTGGTGAGGCAAATGGTAAAACCAAGGTTGGGCATTGCTGGAGGAGCTTTACTTAAGGCGAACTGTCAAGGGGTTCCCATTATTACCCAACCGCGTAAGGAACGCAAAATCCGGGAACATAACACCGATATGACGGAAACTAGGGCGGCAAGAGTGGAACAAAACACCAGGCATAAGGCCGAGCCTTCCACCCTTTACCAAGTATATAGATGCATTAATTAAATAAGATATATTGTGATATCCCAACAAGTAAACATGTTCCGACAAGGAACAACATCTCCATGTTCCAAACGAGGAGCAAACTTCAATCTTCACCTGCAACTAACAACGCTATAAGAGGGGCTGAGCAAAGCGGTAACATAGCCAAACAACGGTTTGCTAGGACAAGGTGGGTTAGAGGCTTGGTTCAACAATATGGGAGGCATGACAAGCAAGTGGTAGGTATCGCAGCATAGGCATAGCAAAAGAGCGAGCAACTAGCAAGCAAAGATAGAAGTGATTTCGAGGGTATGATCATCTTGCCTGAGATCCCGCAAGGAAGAAGAACGAGTCCATGAAGAAGACAAACGGACGTAGTCGAACGGATCCTCACAAACGCGACGTTAACGGAACCAACCCGAAGAAGCAACCACCGGAAAAGAGCAAACAACATAGTAAACAACCAACACATAATCATGGCATGATGCACAATCAAGTATGATGCATGTCCGGTTTAATTATGCATGGCATGGCAAAGTGCACAAGCAATCCTACAAATTAAGTGGAGCTCAATATGCATCGGGATGCATATTGACAAAACACCACATCAATTATTTAGTTCGATCTTGTTTACGTACCCAACAATATTAAATGTTGTTAGCATGGCAAGAGGGTGAAGCAAATGAAAACTACCTATCTAGTCAAGGTTAAATGAGGCCGGAAGCAACGAACAACAATTCCGGTAAATCCCCATATGCATATATTAGGTTTGGTACTGTTCTGTCCTAAACATAATTTTAGATTTTTTAAACATGCAAGACGAGTGCACCATGTTAAACTAGACATTTTTCTACCCCATTTACATATATAATTTATTTAAAACCGAGCTACGGTTATTTAGTTATGAATTAAATCATTTTAACATGGCATAGGAGAAAATTAATGCAAACAACATTTTAAGCATTTTTAACATGGATGAAAGTTGCATATTATTAATCTACACAAAATTCTGAGCAAGTTTCATATATAAAAGATTTTAATCCGATGCACGGTTAGTGAGTTATTAAATGCATGAACTAGGGGGACTATTCTACAAAACTGGCAAACTCTGGATAAATGGGAAAATCCCAGGCGCTGAAAAAAAACACATGCGGGCCGAAACAGGAACTGGCCCAACAGTAAAAAAACAAGAGGCGCTGGGGGGGGCCTCACCATGGGCCTTGGCCCGATCGGTGGAGAGATGAGGCCGGCAGGGGGCAGCGTTGGGCCGGCTGGAGCTGGGCCGGCCCACGAAGGAGGAGGAGGCCAAACGAGGCCAGCGCGATCTGGGCCTGGGAGGCCAAGGCCCACGCGGCCACGCACAGTCAACGACGTCGAGCGGTTCCTCCCGATCCAAGGTGGTGGCGGCGCTGGAGGACTCCGGCGAAGCTCGACGCAACGACGGCGGTCGGAGAGCGATGGGGAACGCCGGGGACGGCGCGGGGCTGTCGGATCTGGCCGGAGGTGGCCGGATCCGGGCGATGGCGACGTGGAGTGAGGCGCCGGAGTGGGCGGCGCTCGCCGGTGAGTTGTGCCGCGGCGGAGGCGGCGAGTGACGTGGCGGCGGCGAAGCGTGTCGGCGAGGACGGGCGGAGCTGGCGGCGGAAGGAGACGCGGGAGCGGGCGCGGCTCTCCATGGGCAGCGGCGGCAGTTTGGGCCCCACGGGCACGCCCCGGGCCTGGGCGGGCCGCGCGGCTGGGAGGCGCGGGCGGTGCCAAGTGGCGTGGCCTGGTTGGAGGAGAGGGGCGGCACGGCGATGTGGCATGCTCTGATTCGCCGGGGTGAGGTGGAGGCTGGACGCGTCCGGCGGGCACGGACATGTCCGGCGGCGGAGTGGGAAGAAGCTAGGGTTTGATCTGCGCGAGGATTTCGGAGGGAGACACATATTTATAGGTAGAGGGAGCTAGGAGAGTCCAAATGAGGTGCGGTTTTCGGCCACGCGAACGCTCTAGATGATGGAGCAGAGTTTGGTGGGTTTTGGGCCAGTTTGGAATGGTGTTGGGCTGCAACACACACGTGGCCTTCTCGGTCCCTCGGTTAACTGTTGGAGTATCAAACGAAGTCCAAATGGTACGAAACTTGACAGGCGGTCTACCGGTGGTAAACCAAGGCCGCTTGGCAAGACTCGGTCCAATCCGGAAATTTTTAACCCCCACACAAGAAACAAAGGTAGAAATGACCACCGGAGGAGAACGAAGCGCCGGATTGCAAAACGGACAACGGGGAAAATGCTCGGATGCATGAGACGAACACGTATGCAAAAGAAATGCGCATGATGACATGATGCAATGCACATGATGCAATTATAAGATGCAACACACAAGCAAAAGACAAGGCAACAACAACGAATAACTGGCGGACACCTGGCACATCGGTCTCGGGGCGTTACACCCTTGACCATAAATACTTGAGATGGAGGTAGCATGCTTAAAGAAAGAAATGTTTTAGGGTGCCTCGACAAACCCTAAATGATATAACCTTGGCTTTTAGGGTGCCTCGGCGTCGACAAACCCTAAATGATAAAACCTTAGCTTTTAGGGTGCCTCGGCATCGATAAACCCTAAATGATGAAAGCTTAACTTAGCATTTAGGGTGCCTCAGCGTCGACAAACCCTAAATGATAAAAGCTTAGATTTTAGGATGCCTCGGTGTCGACAAACCCTAAATGATGAGACCATGATAATTCCTCACAAACCAACCCTTAAATAACACTGAGCCATTATGCCGTCACGCTTGAAGCCTTGCGGGCATTTGTAGCCCTTAGCTTGTTCATTCTGTAGATTTCCAAATTTCAGTTTTTTACCGCACACCGAAGCCAACTTTTTGGTGACATTCCTCAAGGATTAGGTTATTTGGTTAACTTAGAGATCTTGTTCCTTGACAATAACCAACTTTTTTACCAAACTTTTTTCCTATTTAGATCGAAACATGGCCCACAACGATGAGGCCGGCGGTTCGGGCGGCAAGGCATTCTGGGAGCTGTCCTAGGAGATGGAGGAAGAACCTCACCGCTATGAGGACACCGCGGAAGACACCGATCCTGACTACACAACCCCTAGTGGCGTCGGGGATGACACCACTGATGGTGCCGCCGAGGATGCCACCACTGATGATGGCAGCGCACACACAAATGGCAGGCAACCGAAGAGGCAACGTAAGGACCGGCGCCCGAATATTCTCGGCACCGTCAAGGAGGAATTTACTAAAGTGTCCTCCGAGGGGCATCCAACGGCGCCCAAAGAAATAGTCAAGGGGTACGCGGGACAGCTCGGCTGCATTCTTTGGAGCACCGTCTCGATCAACACCGAGAACCTAAGGCATCATGACCGAGGGAATTTGCGCAACCTCCTGTTCACGAAGCTACACGAACGATACAGGTTCCCCGGTGACTTCGCAAACACTAGCCTCGCAGGGAATAAAGTGAACAGTGCCGCCCTCACGAAGATGAGCACAGCCCTGGCTACTTGGAGAGCCACGGTGAAGAGAATGATTGAAAAAGGTGATAGTTATGAGAAGATCAAGGAGAAACATCCTTCGATCAACGAAGATGACTACCTGGAGTTCAAGATCAAGTGCGAGAGCGACGCAACCGTGGAATCAAGTCAGTGGAGGAAAGAGATGTGGGACTTGAACTTAGGGGTCCACAAACTCGGTCCCGGTGGTTACAGAGTGGCGAAACCTATATGGGACAAGGAGGACGTGGAGTGTGCCGAGCAAGGCCTACCGCCCCTCTTCGAGAATTACCGTGACAAGCAGACCAGGAACTATGTCAGGGCCCGGTACAAGGTGGACCCGGTAACCAAGGAGCTTACCACGGATCCGAAGACCAAGGCGCTTGAGCATGTTCTGTTAAGGAATACACCCCCGCGTAATTAGCTCCATATGGTTGCATTCTAATTAATGAAGCCAAATTTCTAAATGGTTTACGTTCCTTCCGCGGGACACTGAAAGCAGTAGCACGGGGTCGTCTCAGAGCTCCCCTTTCGACACCCCTTTAAATAGGGCGTTGAACGTAATGAAAAACAAGGATAAGCTCAGTAAGCCATCGTCAGCTGGTTGTGTGGCCGGCAAAGGCTTGTCCACGAAATGGCCGGAATACTATACCGCTGGGCGAAAGGAGAGAAAGACCAGCTCGGAAAGCCAGGAGCACGAGGTTCAACAACTCAAGGCACAAGTGGTGCGGATTCCGGAGATCGTCGAAGAGCAAGTGCGAGACCAACTGGGAGCGACGATCACCGCCATTATGCCTACCTTGGTTTCTGGGCTGCAGGCGTGGATTGAGGGTGGCCAATAGGGGCCGCCCCCGATTTCCAGCTTCACGGGCAGCAACTCGCGCAACGCGCTGGCGGCGCCATTGGTGTCTCCGGCGGAGGCGGCATTGGTGTCTCCCGCGGCGGCGCCGGCATTGCAGCTTAATACACCCGGGTGTGGGAAGAATATGCCGGCCGGCACCTCGGTAGCAAGCGGCCCCTCCATCACTTGCACGCCCACCGTTGGGGGGTGCCTCGACATTAGCCAAGCTCGACGCTATCACGGTAACTAATTAAGCCTCTCAGCCGATGACTTCATCTCCTTGCCTTTGACTGGGCATCCCTGACGCCCTACATGTTTTCACAGGACGTCGCTGATGTTCCGTGCACTCTCCTGCACTTCGTGAATGACGAGTTGGTCGATGTCGCCAAGGGTAGAATCGTTCAACCGGGCAGCCGCGTGTTCCACGGTAATCAGATGCCACCCACCGTTTATAGGGTTCAACTGGTTCGGGTGCTGCCGGGCTTCGACGACATGTTACCTCCGTTTCGACCCCATGGGGCCGACGAAGATGATGTGATGACCCACAATGCCTCCATAAGCTGGCCCATGCTTTGGCCGAAGAGCCAGATTCGTTTGGGGGCGGGGGACACCACCCCACAGATAACACCGCCAGTCGTGCCGGCGCCAAGCCATGGCAAGACCCCCGCAACGCTACCGGACATGCCGGACATGGATATGGCACAGGATCCGGACGACCCAACGATGACAACGACGGTACATTTACCAACGTCGATAAGTACGTCAACGAACATGGGTACGGTAAAGAATTCTTGGGGCCTCCTTCTCAAGAACCCAACCCTGCAAAAGATGATCTAGCTGGTACTGCGGAGAAACCCAGTTGCAACAGGCGTCGTCTGGCGTTTAGTTCTCAGGAGATGCCTCCAGCTGCCGCCTTCACCGAGCCTCAGATAGCCGAGGTGGAAAATATTATCAGCCCCAACACACTCAAGAAGGCTGTCTGTGAGCAGAACTCGATCCCATTATAGCAGAAGAAGAAGGGACGGAAAAGAAAGAGTAACAAGGGTGCGAGCCAGCCGGCACCAAGTACGATCCATGCTCAGGATGGGCCACCTTCACCTAAGGATATCTCAGGAGGGTGCATGTGGCGGGTAGGCTGATGCTACCTACTAATCTGCTCAATGCTGCAACCGGTGCTATGCGGAGTCTGCATGACAGTGTTCTTTCTTTGGAGAAGCGGCGTCTCTGAGAGAATGATGTGGCATACCCGGTTTTCGTGGCCAAGGTGCCAGAGGGCAAGGGCTTTGTGGATAGCGCCATCAGGGGTATGATCGTCCTGCAGTTTGATGACATCTTCGCTATGTTTAACCTTCATCCGCTGCACTACACCTTCGTTTGGCTATTTTCACTGAGTATGGAGATGTGGATCATTAGAGACAAGACCCAGGACATCGTGATAGTCGACCCCTTCTACATGTGTGCCAAGATCTTTGGCAGCGCTGGGGATTAGCAAGTCGCGAGTTCATACCTCGAAGGCGTCATTCTGGCAAACCCAGATAAGGATAACTTCCTCGTGCCTTACTTTCCCGAGTAAGTCATCCCCTCACCGCCCCGTAACATATGATTTCTTAGATTTCGACCGTTCTTTTTTTTCTAACTTTCCGTGTTTTGTGTAGTGACACACATTGCACACTCATCCTCTTAAGCCCGAAATATTCCATGGCCACGTATTTCGACTCAGACCGTCAGTCGAAGAAAGACTACACAAATATCAAGAAAGTTCTTGATGGTGTTCTCCCCGGCTATGCCAGATCTGGAGGCACCTTCAGCAGGCCAATTTGTAGGTACGACAAGCACGTGTTTGCCCACAATACGACGTTCCCCTGCGTCAAGCAGCCGCCTGGCGGTCAGAAGGATGCCTACTACGCTCTCCATCACATGCAGGCGATCGTACGGGACCATAATCACCTTCTGCTACCAAATAATATCAAAGATTGGGCCGCAATCTTGTCGGCAATCCAGGACGTGGACATCACACAAGAATTCTTTCACATCCAGTCGGAGTTTGCGGAAATCAGCCATCAAGATGTCCTTCGTACCTCGGGGCAGTTCTACCTCAGATATCAACCGTCCAATAGTGAGATAGAAACAAGGCTACAAATGCAGGCTGACAACGCCCGTGATTTCATGACCATCACGATAGATGGCGGCTTCATCCATGCTCTGGTCCCTGAGTCGAGTCGAAAGTAGTGATTCTATGTGTAGTTCTGAAATATCGATTAGCTCATGTTGTAATTAAACTTTAATGAACTTGTATGTCTCTTTGGTTTGGACAGTCATTCAACTTATATGTAATCGATGCTATTTATTAGTAGGACCATGAATCATGCTATTAATGTCTTGCTTTTCTCTTTTGATCCTTTTGTTGCATACTTATATATTGCTTATGTATTGTTTGTGAATTGCTACTAACCTTTTGTTTTGCTAGTGCATAGAGATGTCGTCGTATGTCGTGCACAAGGGTAAGGTTCCCGGAGTCTACGTAGACTGGGAGGAGTGTCGGAGACAGGTTCACCGTTTCAGCGGTAACAGTTACAAAGGGTACACCACTAGGGCGGAGGCGGGAGCTAGATACGCGCGCTATCTAGCGGGAGAGAGGAGGGAGCGGAGGAGGAACTGGATGAAGACCAGTTTCATCGCGATGATGCTCATCGTGATGACTGCAGCTCTCTTCTATGTGATGGTAGTTTAGATGATCGATATTGACTTGTAATGTGAAAACAAACTCGCTACTTGCGGTCTCGAGACTTCTAATGTTCTAACTTTGTTCGGTCTTTTGAATTCGGAGACTAATCTTCTATTGTATTCGATGAATCTACTGTTTATATGTTGTGTTGTCTATATTCTGTGCAGTAATATATTTTGTAACCCGTGCAAATATCAGAAAAGAAAAAAATTCCTAATATTCATACTAGTGGCGCACCACACTGCACTTTAGTGGCGCACTGCAATAAACACACTAGTGGCACACTACCTAGAAGTGCGCCATTAGTAACCCAGAGCACAAGGTAAATATGGCCCCCTGGGAGGCATAGTAATGGCACACCGTTTGACATACTAATGGCGCACTCCCTAGTGCGCCACTATTGTCTGGTATACTAATGGCGCACCAGGGGTGCGTCATTAGTATTAGTTACTAGTGGTGTGATGATAGTGGCGCACCTGTAGTGCGCCATTAATGGCCAAAACAGGTGCGCCACTAATTAGCCTTTTCCTAGTAGTGGTGGTAGGTTCTGCCTCCGAGGATACCCACGAATATCCGACTGAAGGGCAGTATCCTGCTACCACTTCATCAGGCAAGCAGCCCCATTGATCATATCGATAGAATCCCATGTTCTCACTCCTGCTCTCATTTACTGCATTTAAGACAACAACGGTTTAAACTGCTGTCTGTTGCGGTAGTTGAACCCATTTCCTCTGCATGACCTGTCATTGCCATAGTAACTAGATGAACCCACTAGCATGTGTAGGAGTTGATTGAGCCATGTATGTGTTTCCTACCTTGCTATGCCTGCTATGCTTAGAGTCGTGTCAGGTCTGGTTCATCTGGGTGATGGGATAGAGTGAAATGATTATGTCAGTAATGTGGGTGATGTGTTGAACACGATTTGGTAAAGGTATTGATGAGAGGCCATGTAGGAGTACATGGTGGGTTGTTTCATTGGAACCGTCCTTAAGCACTGAGATTTGTATGTGTGCATTAAGATTCAGCTACTACCATGCATTGGGGCCTGAAATATGACCCCGCTCGACTTATTAACCACCCCTGTCCTCTGTCTAGGAGTTGCAACTAGTTTCTGGTGTTTGTAGGATATGTGTTGGAGGCTGTGCGTAGCGCTGACCCTAGGGTGAGTTATGATGTGGTAGATACACCGTGGCCGGGTATATGTCGGGCGCCCGTTTGGTGTCTCGGAACCCTGTACACATCGTTTGGGGCTGTGAGCGAAACCCGGCCGGATCTCCTCGCAGATGCATGGAACCCGAATAGGTGATAAACCTGGACTAGAGACTTGTGTGGGTAGTTAGGTCGTGGTCTACACCTGTCACAACACTAAAATTGTTTGCAATAGTTGCATAAGAGAGCATCCATGCATCATGTCTAAATTCTGAAAGTTGAATTGAGGTTTGTTCAAACGCTCAGAAACCAGTTCAAAAATAATCAACATTAAAATGTCTTCAGAGAAATCCAAGAAAATGTTCCTCTTAGTCTCTGAAAATATTGGCAAGAAGTAAAATTCAAACCAATGTTTTTGGTATCTCAGAAACATTTATTTTGGGCCTTTGAATTAATTCAATAACTATTTGCATTGGATATATATCCTTTATATAATTAATATATGTCCAATAATTCTGGAACTTTTTATGTGGTTTGGGATATTTTAGTTCTAGTCACATAATTATTTTCAGGATTTTATAAAATGGTTTGGTGTTAAAACTAAACCCAAAACAATTGCAGAAAAATAGAAAACAGAACAATTAATAAAACAGAGAAGAGAGAGAGCTCACCTGGGCTTCTCACATGCAGCCCACCTGGCTGGCCCAGCTGGCCAGCCCAGCCCACCAGGGGCTCCCCGGTCTTCTTCCTCCTTTGACAGAAGGACAGAGGCGCGTGGCCACCGCGCGCCGGCGCACGCCCGGCCACCTCCTGCTTGCTCGCCGCTACTGGAGGCTACCCCGAGTGCCACGACACCCCCTGGACCCCCCTGCACTCCTCTCCTCTCTCCCTGGACCTCTCTCCCTCCTCTGCTCTCTCCCTACGACGCCACCGAACACGCCCATCGCCGCCGTTGGCCGTAGCCGCGACCACCGTACCTCCCTCGCCCTCTCGTTGTGCCAAGAAGCTCCGCCTCGACCTACCCTTCCTCCTCACCGCGCCAAGTGAGCCGGGAAGCTCTGCAACGTCCTCACCACCCTCATCTCCGTCCTCGGCCGCCGTGGGCCGCCGCAGTCGATTTGCTCCGTCCAAGCCGTCCCCGAGCACGCTGAGATCACCAACGACCTCGCTGTGAGCCGCTGACCCGTTCCCCTCTTCTCCCCTTGCCGTTTGCCCACTCTAGCTGTTGTCTCCACCGGACCCGAGAGCGCACCGCCGCCTGAGCTCCTCGCTTCCATGGCCACGTCCACCGGAGCTCGAAACCGAGCGCGCCACTGCGCTCAGCGCATCACCACAGAGCCGTAGCCACCATCCGTTGCTCCTGCCATGCGCTGTAGCGTCGTTTCCGACGACGCCCGATCTCTGGCCGCCGCCCCAGTGCTCGCCGACGTCGAATCCGGGAACCCCGTGACCTGCTGCTGCCTCCACTGGATGCGCGGGAGCAAGGGCTCCCCCCTGGTGCCCTCAGCGCAGCAAGCCGCAGCCTCTAGCGCCACTCCGGCGAGCTGCGACGCGTCTGTGTGTCGCCAGCGACTAACCCCGGCGGCTGCCGACGTGGCCGTCATTAGATTAGGGACTAATTAACCATATTAGTTAACACTAGTCACTGACAGTGGGTCCCAGTTTGTTAGTTTACTGGTTAACCAAAACAATTAGGCTAATTAGCAAAACCAGTGGACCCATGCGTCAGCTTTGACCGAGCTGACGTGGACCTTGACCGGCCCCACCTGTTAGTGACCCAAGCCAGCACTGTTACACTGACCAGTGGGCCCCACTGGTCAAGTTTGACCCAGAGCAGCTCAGTTGACCTGCTGACGTCACAGCTATGTCATGCTGACGCAGTAAATAATTTTCTGGATTAAATTTAATCTAGGAAATTCCAAAAAATTGTTATAACTTCTAAAAATCATAGAAAATAAACCGTAACTCCAAATGAAATAAATTATATATGAAAAATTATCAGAAAAATCCAAGGAACCCATCTGTACCATTTTCATGCATGTTTGAACAAGTTAACCTCACTGTATAGGACAATTCATGATTATGGAATAAATGGTAATTGGTTTTGGAGTTGGAATTTGCTATAGGTTTGAATTCCACTTCAATGAATATGGCTAACTGTTGCACTAGGTCAATTCAGTACCTTAATAGGACATCTCATTCATATGTATGTGAATTGCATTGATTGCGGTTCCTTTTGTGTTTGCCGGTGGTTGTTCCCTCTCGGTAGACGTTCGTTCCGACGATGAGTTGGATGACACCGATGAAGAGTTATATCATCTTCAGAAGTGCCAGGCAAGCAAAACCCCCTTGTTCATTCTGATACAATCCCACTCTCTCGCTCCTGCTCTCTTTACTGCATTAGGACAACAGCGATTCAACTGTTACATGCTACGGTAGTTGAACCCTTTCCTCTGCATGACCTGGCATTGCCACAGTAAATAGATGAAACCCACTAGCATGAGTAGGAGTTGTTTGAGCCCTGATGTGCCTACTCATTCATGCTTGTTTGTCATGCCTGCTACTACTTAGAGTTGAGTCTGGCCTGATTCATCGGGAATGAATTGGAACATGGTGAACATGTCCTACCGTTGAGAGCTAAGTGTGTGAACACGATTTGGTAAAGGTAGCGGTGAGAGGCCATGTAGGAGTACATGGTGGGTTGTCTCATTGCAGCCGTCCTCAGGAACTGAGTCCTGTGTTTGTGATCCATGAATAGTTACTACCACACATTGGGTTCCGGTAACTCGACCCCTCTCGGCTTATTAATCAACTCGATCTCTGTCCAGGAGTTGCAACTAGTTTCTGGTGTTTGTAGGTAGTGTTAGTAGTCTACCAAGTGGCACCCGGTACAGGTGGGCTTGGGACAGACTAGGCACCATGGCACGGTGTACCAAGTGGCACCCGGATGGTGGGCTTGGGAACCCTGCACACATCGTTTGGGGTCGTGAGCGACACCCCGGCCGGATCTCCTTGCGGATGGAACCCGAATAGGCGATAAACCTGGACTAGAGACTTGGTGGTTAGTCAGGTCGTGGCCGACTCCCTCGCCCGGCTTCCGCTTGAAGGTTGCCGAGGTACATGACGTGTACAGGGCTATAAGTGGCGAGAGCGTGTGTGAAGAAGTACACCCCTGCAGGGTTATCATCATCTATTCGAATAGTCGGATTCCTCGGATATGGAAACTTGGACCCCTTGCATAGTTTATAGACAAGTGAAAGTGGATACTCTAAAACTCGCAAGATAAGCGTGAGTGCTATGGATGGCGTTCTCGCATGGAGACAGGAGCGGATCCATAGTGGGGTATTGATATGGTGAATATGTGGACTCGTGTGCGCCACTTCAAAAGAGTTACTTGCAGTCGTAGTTCAGGTTAGCAACTGAGTCAAAGCTGGCTTGCTGCAGTTAAACTCCACTACCCCTTTATTGATACCGATGCATATGTAGGCAGTTCTGATGTAAGTCTTGCTGGGTACATTTGTACTCACGTTTGCCTATTTTATGTTTTGCAGAGAGACGTCAGTCTCGCTAGTAGTTCCGTGTGGACTTCGACATTTAGCTTGTTACCTCAGCTACGATCTTGTGCCCTCGGCAGGATCTGGTAGATAGTCAGGCTTCTCAGCCTTTTTCATTTGTAGATGTCTGTACTCAGACATGTTAAGCTTCCGCATGTGCTTTGACTTGTATGCTCTCAATGTTGGGTCATGAGACCCATGTTTCTAATATCTCACTCCTCGGAGCCTAATGAATAAATACTTTAGTCGTAGAGTCTTGTTGTGATGTCATGTTGTATGTACTCATATCGGGCATATTGTGTGTATGATTGAAATGCTTGGTATGAGTGGGATCCAACAATCTAGTTGTTTATCCTTGGCAACCTATCATATGGGGAAATGTAGTCTAGTGCTTTCTGAGTGATAGTAGTCCGCTACAGCCCGGTTCACTGGAGTCCTGCTAGCCCAGCACTACTGCTCAGGACACTTGACTGGCCGGCATGTGTTTCACTTCGTTCCTGTGTCTGTCCCTTCGGGGAAATGTCACGCGGTGACATCCGGAGTCCTGCCTAGCCTGCTACAGCCCGGGTTACCGGAGTCCTGTTAGCCCAGTGCTACAGCCCGGATTCACACGTTGTTGACCGACATGCTCGAGGTTGATTCATGTATGCCTGTCCCCATGGGTTAGTGCCGCTTTGGGTTCACGACTAGCCATGTCGGCCCGGGTTCTTTATCATATGGATGCTAGCGACACTATCATATACGTGAGCCAAAAGGCGCAAACGGTCCTGGGCCAGGTAAGGTGGCACCCGTAGGAATACTGTGCGTGAGGCCGCAAAGTGATATGATGTGTTACATGCTAGATCGGTGTGACTTAGGATCGGGTTCCTGACAACACCCACGTCGGATTTCGCTTGAAGTCTGCTGAGCACATGTCGTGTGCAGACGCTAAGTGGTGGAAACATGTATGAAGAAGTACACCCCTGCAAGGTTAACATCATCTATTCGAATAGCCGCGTCCGCAGTAAAGCACTACTTGGTTGCCTATACAGTTCATAGACAAGTAAATGGATACTCCTAAAAGCCTCAAGACAATTGTGAGCGCCGTGGATGGCCTTCCGTAGGATGATAGAGGAGGATCCATGGTAGTGTATTGTTGTGGTGAGTAGTGGACTCATGTGCGCAAAACATTTACAAGCTGCTGCCTCATAGGATAGCTTAGCCAAGAGTCAAAGTTGGCTTGCTGCAATAACCCCACTATCCTTCTTGAGAATGTTGCATGTATAGTAAGATCTGTTGTAAGACTTGCTGAGTACCTTTGTACTCATGTTTGCTTAATTACTGTTGCAGAAGAGAACACCACCCCCTCCGATGGGTTCTGTGTAGATCTCGACGTTGATGAGTGACTTGCCACCCACGTGGTGATCCTGAGCCGTGAAGGGCTTTGTAGGTAGACGAGCTTCGTCAAGCCTTCTTGCTTTCTAGTTGTCTGTACTCAGACAAATTTGCTTCCGCATGTGCTTGTATGTTTGTATGACTTGAGTGTCGGGTCGTGTGACCCCTACCTGTATGAACTTATTATGTATGGCTCTCTAGAGCCTTCTAAATAAAGTACTTTGAGTTGTAGAGTTTTGTTGTGATGCCATGTTGTATTTACACATATCGGGCATATTGTGTGTATGTTTGAAATGCTTGGTATGTGTGGGATCCGACAATCTAGTTGTTTATCCTTGGTAGCCTCTCTTATGGGGAAATGTAGTCTGGTGCTTCCACTGAGCATTGGTAGTCCGCTACAGCCCAGTTTACCGGAGTCCTGCTAGCCCAGCACTACTGCTCCGGAACACTTAGACTGGCCGGCATGTGATTCACTTCGTTCCTGTGTCTGTCCCTTCGGGGAAATATCACGTGGAGACATCCGGAGTCCTGTTAGCCTGCTACAGCCTGGGTTCCCGGAATCCTGTTAGCTCAGTTGCTACATCCTGGATTCATACGCTGTTGACTGACATGTTGGATGTTGATTCATGTATGCCTGTCCCCGTAAGTTAGTGCCACTTTGGGTTCACGACTAGTTATGTCGGCCCGGGTTCTCTGTCATATGGATGCTAGCGACACTATCATATACGTGAGCCAAAAGGCGCAAACGGTCCCGGGCCATGGTAAGGCGACACCCGTGGGAATACCGTGCGTGAGGCCGCAAAGTGATATGAGGTGTTACAGCCTAGATCGGTGTGACTTGGAATCGGGGTCCTGACAAAGTTGGCATTAGAGCCGGAATGCCTGTAGGTTCGTTAAGCCAAACTGGTCGATGTCGAGTGTATAAATGCTTCAGTTATATGTAGGGGAATTGATTGTGGGTGGGATGTAAGGCTCTTTTTACTCCTTTACATTATGCCCTCTGATCTAAGTCATCCTCTTCTCTTTCTACGTGGGTTAAGGACTAGGATCTCTTCTCTCTATTAGGTTCACATGTTACTAATCCGTAGAATCTTAGGATTGTTGGTTCCAGGCCTCAGTTCAGTTTCTACTACTTTTAGTATGTTGTCAATTGAACCAGAACCTTGATATGATGTTGTTGAGTGGCTTTGCCAACTGTTGTGAATGTCTCAAATCTTTTTCTGAGCAATTACAGCCATTATGTTGTCCGATTTCTCCTAGAAAATTCTAATGCCTTTGCATTATTTCGTGCTTTCAGATGGCCACCCGCACCCAGAATCAAGTGGTTCGTTTGACTCGGTGCCTCGATGTACCTGGTCACACGACCATGCTGGTCCGCGTGATGACTGAGGCTGGCTATCGATGGTATCCTGAGTATACCGTTGATTGTCGGATCCCACACATACCAAGAATTTCCCCATAAGAGAGGCTGCCAAGGCTAAACAACTAGATTGTCGGATCCCACACATACCAAGCATTTCAATCATACACACAATATGCTTGATATGTGTAAATACAACATGGCATCACAACATAACTCTACAACTCAAGTATTTATTCATTAGGCTTCGAGGAGCGAGATATTTCAAACATGGGTCTCATGACCCCACATTCAGAGCATACAAGTCAAAGCACATGCGGAATCTTAACATGTCTGAGTACAGACATCTACAAATGAAAAAGGCTGAGAAGCCTGACTATCTACCAGATCCTGCCGAGGGCACAAGATCGTAGCTGAGGTAACAAGCTAAACGTCGAAGTCCACGCAGAACTACTAGCGAGACTGACGTCTCTCTGCAAAACATAAAATAGGCAAACGTGAGTACAAATGTACCCAGCAAGACTTACATCAGAACTACCTACATATGCATCGGTATCAATAAAGGGGTAGTGGAGTTTAACTACAGCAAGCCAGCTTTGACTCAGTGGCTAACCTGAACTACGACTGCAAGTAACTCTTTGGAAGTGGCGCACACGAGTCCACATATTCACCATATCAATACCCCACTATGGATCCGCTCCCGTCTCCATGCGAGAACGCCATCCATAGCACTCACGCTTATCTTGCAAGTTTTAGAGTATCCACTTTCACTTGTCTATAAAATATGCAAGGGGTCCAAGTTTCCATATCCGAGGAATCCGGCTATTCGAATAGATGATGATAACCCTGCAGGGGTGTACTTCTTCACACACGCTCTCGCCACTTATAGCCCTGTACACGTCATGTACCTCGGCAACCTTCAAGCGGAAGCCGGGCGAGGGAGTCGGCCACGACCTGACTAACCACCAAGTCTCTAGTCCAGGTTTATCGCCTATTCGGGTTCCATCCGCAAGGAGATCCGGCCGGGGTGTCGCTCACGGCCCCAAACGATGTGTGCAGGGTTCCCAAGCCCACCATCCGGGTGCCACTTGGTACACCGTGCCGCGGTGCCTAGTCTTTCCCAAGCCCACCTGTACCGGGTGCCACTTGGTAGACTACTAACACTACCTACAAACACCAGAAACTAGTTGCAACTCCTGGACAGAGATCGAGTTAATTAATAAGATGAGAGGGGTCGAGTTACCGGAACCCAATGTGTGGTAGTAACTGTTCATGGATCACAAACACAGGACTCAGTTCCTGAGGACGGCTGCAATGAGACAACCCACCATGTACTCCTACATGGCCTCTCACCGCTACATTTACCAAATCGTGTTCACACACTTAGCTCTCAATGGTAGGACATGTTCACCACGTTCCAATTCATTCTGGATGAATCAGACCGGACTCAACTCTAAGCAGTACCAGGCATGACAGCAAGCATGAATGAGTAGGCACATCAGGGCTGAAACAATTCCTACTCATGCTAGTGGGTTTCATCTATTTACTGTGGCAACGACAAGTCATGCAGAGGAAAGGGGTTCAGCTACCGCAGCATGTAACAGTTGAAACGGTGTTGTCCTTAATGCAGTAAAAGAGAGCAGGAGCGAGAGAGTGGGTTTGGATCGGAATGAACAAGGGGGTTTTGCTTGCCTGGCACTTCTGAAGATAACATTGAGTCTTCATCAGTGTCAACGATCACAGCATCGGAGCAGCGTCTACCGAGAGGGGACAATTACCGGCAAACAAGGAAGAACACAATCAATGCGATGCAACAATATGATGCATGATCATGACATGGCAATATGCTCTTGATTGAGCTAATGCAACTAGCATCAAGTTAAATGGAGTTGGTTTGAACACTAGGTTCAAATTCAAATTCAGACTATGAATTCAAATAGTGCATTATCATGTTTTAGACTAAACAGTGAGGTTAAGTTGTTCAAACATGCATGAAAATGGTACAGATGGATTCCTTGAACTTTTCTGATAATTTTTCATATATAAATTATTTCATTTGGAGTTACGGTTGAATTTCTATGATTTTTAGAAGTTTTAGCTATTTTCTGGAATTTCTAAATCATTTCTGAATAAGAAAAACCAGAAAAGCATTTACTACATCAGCATGACGTTGGTGTGACGTTAGCAAGTCAACAAGGCGCGGTCCAGGTCAAACCTGACCAGTGGGACCCACTGGTCAGTGACTAACTAACTAACTTAAGTTAATTAGAGCCTGGGCCCGCATGTCAGTGTCTAATTTACTTAACTAAGTTAATTAGTACTAACTAAATCTAACACTAATTAAAAAGGGGCCTGGCCCACACGTCAGTCAACCAGGGGAGGTCAAACCCCTAGTCAACGGGTTCAAACCCGCCGGACTTGGTCCACGGCTCAACGCCGGCGACGGCAGACGCGGCGGAGGGCGTCGGATTTTGTCGTCCGGTGACCAAACAAGCGGCGGGGAGGCTCTACGCGTAGCTGGCGTTCTTCTGCATCCAACGGGGCTGAAGTCAGCGGCTGGGGTGGTCGAAAACGGCGACAGCGACCTCAACGGCGGCAGCCAGAGCTTGGGCAACGACAGCCGTGGTGCTGCGATGCACGGCAAGGCGTTCTAGTGGCCGCGTTCTTCTCCTGGGAGCAACCCGAGCACGACGATGAGCTCAGGTGCAAGCCACGGTGTCCCTAGCCACGACGGCGATGAATCACAGCGCCGGCGAGCTTCATAGCTCATGGGGGCGACGTCTACGACGAGGGATAGACCACGGGGTCAGGGGGAAACGGTGGCAGAGCTCACCGCGGTTGTAGGGGGTGTCTAAATGGGCTTGGGGAAGCATGGACGATGTCGGGGCATTGCCGACGATCTCGGAGGCCGGAGTTGAAGATGACGGTGGTGGCGGCATTCCCGGGCACCTGGCGTTGCGTGACTCGGTGGAGAGAACGAGGACATCGTCGCGGATCTCAGGGGCACGTCTAGGGGCATAGGGGAGGCCGGTGGCTATGCCAGCGGTGGACGGCGGCGATGGCGGTTCTCGGTCTCGCTTGGGGCCGAGAGATAGAGGAGGGGAGGAACTCCAGGGAGAGAGGGAAAAATGACAGGGGACCGAGGAGGGTCGTGTGGCGATGCTAGAAGGGCCGTGGCATCGCGGTGGAAGCAGGAGGTGGCCGGGCGTACGCCGGCGCGCGGTGGCCACGCGCCTCTGTCCTTCTGTCAAAGGAGGAAGAAGACCGGGGAGCCCCTGGTGGGCTGGGCCAGATCATGAGCTGGGCCGGCTCTGCTGCAGGTGAGAGGCCAGGTGAGTCCTTCTCTCTCTCTCTCTCTTTTTAATTGTTCTGTTTTTCTATTTTTGCTAATATGTTTTGATTCAGTTCAAAGACCAAACCATTTTCAAAATTCATGAAAATAATTGTGTGAACTAAATGGACTTATCCAAAGCTACACAACAATTTCTAGAATTATTGAACATATATTTATTATATAATAAATATAGATCCAATTCAAATAGTTATTGAATTAATTTCAAATGCCCAAAATAATATTTCTGAAACTCCAAAAATATTGGTTTGAATTTTACCTCTTGCCAATATTTTTACGGAATAACAGGAACATTTCCTTGGACTCATTTGAAAAGATTTTTAATGTTGATTATTTCTGAAGTGATTTCTGAGGGTTTCAACTAACCTCAATTCAATTTTCAGAATTTAGACATGATGCATGGATGCACTCTTATGCAACTATTGCAAACAATTCTAGGGCTGTGACAACTCACCCTCTCCAAACAAGAATCTCTCTCGAGATTCAAGTCGTGAGGTAGGAAGACAGAGTGACACAAGCTAACACAATCTTCACGATCCAGATGTCTTTCTCAAGGATGTTGACTCATTGCATCACCTTGATCTCGACATCTTGCTTTGAGAACTACATCCAACATGACAAAAGAGTAGAAAGGGAGAACTTAAGAAGAATCGATCTTCCTGAGGTTCGAGAAACTTAGGATGATCTTAATGATCACAAGATCAACTCATGGAATGAGACATAGAAACATCTCTGCAGCTGAGAGGCAAGATATGCATCAGGAGGGACGGAAGAAACAATTTGACGAGGGTTTCAATGTAGCGGGGAAAAATTGCCATGATTCCATAACGGAGCACCTTAGGGAAAGGTGACTCATAGATCATTTCCCTTAAGTGGCAAAAAGAATTACTTTTGATACAAAGATCATTGAAACTCTTTATACCAGCCTAAGGTAATCACAATCGATCGTTGGAAGGGGTTCAAAAGAATGGCATACTCCGACTAGGATGGATGATGTTGACTACCTTGTTGAAGACAACGCAATGGATGATTTTTAGCTTATCATCGCAAATGGATGGGACCCATGGTAAGTCCACTTTTGAAGATGATCCTGAACAAAAACTACTGAGGTGCAAGCTAGGAACAAAATGCAAATGTTGGGAATGATTCTGGTAACTGGGGAAGAACTCAACAGTAGAGAGAGATTCCACTGTTTGAAAGGTTATGGCATAATCGAAGAAACTGAGAACGGATCCCAGTTAATGCCGACGATAAATCCTAGTGCTTACGCGTGCTCTCAAGAACTTGAGCATTTCCGTATTAATCAAGGTTTTACCAATATCCGTGTCAAGGATCCTGGCAACACAACATGCTACCATGATGAATAATGGTGGAAGATGCAGATGCAAAGAAAGATAACACTTTCTCAGATTTCACCTTAGCGAGGCCAAGGGATAAAAATCTGGATGATCGACCGAGAGACATTTAGTGCTCCGCTTCTAATGTTCTCCTTGATGTGCTAGGATAACCCATTTATTGATACGGTTTGGTATCTAGGACATCAAGTAAAAGGTCAGACTTCGGGAGCACAAGAATCCGTAAGGATTAACTACAGAGGTAAATCCTATGAAATCCTCATGGGGAGGTGGCCAACTTTCTTCAATCGAGATACTACAATAATAGGTCTTCCGGCTGGATGTGTTGGCCACGACATCCACTTTACCAGTTATCGAGGGACCAATATTATAGTTCTTGGAAAATGCTCCAACCATCATATCTGCCTGAGATTCAGATCTGGTTGGTGTCAGGATATTCCGGACTCATCGAGTCTAGAAAGAAAATGAAAGTTTGCAACACAAATCGACGAGACGACGTTGCGAGATTCTCGGGGAATGAACTGCGATAGCAAGCTCCAAAACATGAGCTGGTTCTGCTACAACATGTGAACACGTTGTCCCAGACAAGTATGACCACATGGTAGTCTTATAATAAAACACTATCGAGTTCTGGTCGGGAACCATCATTGAGGATATCGAAATCTTGTGCATGACCTAGGATAGCACAACAACTCCTTTTCCTGGAACAGGTCAATCAGTGGCTTAGTGTGCTATGGAATTCATATGGAATGAAGATGATCAGTCTATCAGACCATGGAATACTTCGCACATGCATGACTGACTTGGGATGATTCCAGAGGATGCAAAACTAACTTTCTCGAACTCATGGCGGCAGCTTGCACCAAATGCACGTGAATCAGAGGAAGTCACTTCTTTCATCCAACATATGCTTCATGAGCTAGCATGAAGAGATGCTTTCAAAAATTTCCAACACTCACTTAATGTTCGACAAAATCATGGAGAGGACATGGATGTTGTCGATGGGCTCAACAACAATTCATCCAGGTTCCCATATAAATGGAATTCCATAATTAAGTGGACACGGTGATAGCATTGGTCAGACCCAAAGAATATAATGATGTATGCTCGAGGAATCAACCATGAGTAAAACAACATTACGAATATCGTTGGTTCTGATTTGATTTGACGATAGCCCAAACTCAAATCAAAGTTTGGGTAAGACAATAGCACCGACAATTGATCACGAGGATCAATTGATGAAGATATCGTCTTTCTTCAACACACACGCACACACACGCAAGATATCCCTTTGGAATGAACTGAGTCGGACAAGCTTTTATCTTCCAACTCTCCAAGTTGTTGTTTTAGCTTAACAACTAGCTCAGCGGTATCCAACACAGATTCTTGGAGAAGGGGTGGTTTACAAGAAACCAGCTTGATCACGAGCTCAACATAACGGTCAGGCGACAACCTGGTAACACTTCCGAGAAGATAATCGGAAAGTCACGAACCACCGATATGTTACTAAGCTCGAGAACAATCTTGCTTTTCAGGGCAAGACGATGTGATCAAGAGAGTGATGGATTGACATGATCCTAACTCATTGATCGAAGAGTGCACCAGAAATAAGGACTAGGTAGTATGATTAATCTCCGGATGATGATTCAATAACCAGCACGCTAAGAATGAGATTATTGTCCATTAACTACCGAGCAACAGGGTTGCTAGGAGTATTGATTTCACACATCACGGTTCACATGTCGGTGTTCCGGTTACAATAACACGGGAACCGAGGAATGAACAATGATGGAAAGAAGTGTCACTAAATCAGGAATTCATAAGAGGTGGTGCAATTCTCATGACATTCCTAACATAAAGATGGTAACACTCCAAGGTAGAACAGAGCAAAAGCTGGATTGGCATTTTGATCTGCGATAGAACTGCTTTGACCCATTCCTAGATATGGATGAGGTACTGGAGTTTGTTTCTCCTAGTCATTCCAAAATAGAATGGCTTGACAGACCACAAGAATAAAAGGCACCTATAAACACGAATGCACACATACTCTTGACTATCAACTGATAGGCTAAGGTCAGAATACAATTAAAGGGGGGACAACTCGAGGAACATATAATTTTCTGAGTTGTGGATGCATAGATTAGCATGGCGAACCAAGTTCAACAGGTTTCTTCCAGATAACCCATGCAGAAGAAGAAGGATTGGCAGATTCACAATTATGGATGGAGAACTCCTCAAGAGTACTCTGATTGTGAGCTTTTGGTTCAAAGAACATCTGCCTTAATGGTTCATGGTATTTGGAAGAAGGAAATACCACGGACCCCGAGGACTGTCGCAAGGTTACTAATATCCTAAAGGAACTAGCAACACTATCAACATGAGGTAAGTAGGGTGAATCTCGGGTTCAAGAACCCATGAGTAGAATACCTACTACTAAATGGCATCACGGGATGCTTTCAAGAATGGTGGCTAGAGTCATCACACCGGAACACAAATCATGGCTAGATTACTAGGTAATCTTCTAAGACACTTAGGGTCGTAATAATAACTCCAACTTAAACGTCGAGGCAAAAATTACCTCAACTCACAATTAGTGTGATTAACCTGGCCTAGAGGAACATCAAAAACCAGAGGAAAAGGATTTTTCAAATGCATCAGATTGTTTGGAAACCTGGGATGACTCGGACAGCATAACGGCTGTAAATGCTCAAAAAGTTTTGAGACATCCTGCAAATTGGTGGCATAACCACTCAGAAGCACAATATCAAGGTTCCGAGACCAACTATGAACACACGGAAGTAGTGGGAACTGAATTGGGGCTTGAAACCATCAGTCCTATAAGTCTATGGATTAGTAACACATGATCCTAATAGAAGATGAGAAAGCCTAGTTCTTAATCCCCGTAGAAAAGAAGAGGTTGACTCAGATCAGAAGGGCATAAGGTAAAGGAGTAAAAAGAGCCTTACGTTCCCATCCACAATCAATTCCCTTATATAACTAAAGCATTTCTAGACACGACTTCAACCAGTTTGGCTTGGTAATCCTACAGGCAGTCAGGCTCTGATACCAACGCTGTCAGGACCCTGATTCCAAGTCACATCGATCTAGCCGGTAACACCTCATATCACTTTGCGGCCTCACGCACGGTATTCCCATGGTGTCGCCTTACCATGGCCCGGGACCGTTTGCGCCTTTTGGCTCACGTATATGATAGTGTCGCTAGCATCCATATGACAGAGAACCCGGGCCGACATGGCTAGTCGTGAACCCAAAGCGGCACTAACCTATGGGGACAGGCATACATGAATCACATCGAGCATGTCGGTCAGCAGCGTGTGAATCCGGACTGTAGCACTTGGCTAACAGGACTCCGGGAACCTGGGCTGTAGCAGGCTAGGCAGGACTCCGGATGTCACCGCGTGACATTTCCCCGAAGGGACAGACACAGGAACGAAGTGAAACACATGCCGGCCAGTCAAGTGTCCTGAGCAGTAGTGCTGGGCTAACAGGACTCCGGTGAACCGGGCTGTAGCGGACTACTATGGCTCATGGAAGCACTTAGACTACATTTCCCCATAAGAGAGGCTACCAACGCTAAACAACTAGATTGTCAGATCCCACACATACCAAGCATTTCAATCATACACACAATATGCTCGATATGTGTAAATACAACATGGCATCACAACATAACTCTACAACTCAAGTATTTATTCATTAGGCTCCGAGGAGCGAGATATTTCAAACATGGGTCTCATGACCCCACATTCAGAGCATACAAGTCAAAGCACATGCGGAAGCTTAACATGTCTGAGTAGAGACATCTACAGATGAAAAAGGCTGAGAAGCCTGACTATCTACCAGATCCTGCCGAGGGCACAAGATCGTAGCTGAGGTAACAAGCTAAACGTCGAAGTCCACGCGGAACTACTAGCGAGACTGACGTCTCTCTGCAAAACATAAAATAGGCAAACGTGAGTACAAATGTACCCAGCAAGACTTACATCAGAACTACCTACATATGCATCGGTATCAATAAAGGGGTAGTGGAGTTTAACTGCAGCAAGCCAGTTTGACTCAGTGGCTAACCTGAACTACGACTGCAAGTAACTCTTTGGAAGTGGCGCACACGAGTCCACATATTCACCATATCAATACCCCACTATGGATCCGCTCCCGTCTCCATGCGAGAACGCCATCCATAGCACTCATGCTTATCTTGCGAGTTTTAGAGTATCCACTTTCACTTGTCTATAAAATATGCAAGGGGTCCAAGTTTCCATATCCGAGGAATCCGGCTATTCGAATAGATGATGATAACCCTGCAGGGGTGTACTTCTTCACACACGCTCTCGCCACTTATAGCCCTGTACACGTCATGTACCTCGGCAACCTTCAAGCGGAAGCCGGGCGAGGGAGTCGGCCACGACCTGACTAACCACCAAGTCTCTAGTCCAGGTTTATCGCCTATTCGGGTTCCATCCGCAAGGAGATCCGGCCGGGGTGTCGCTCACGGCCCCAAACGATGTGTGCAGGGTTCCCAAGCCCACCATCCGGGTGCCACTTGGTACACCGTGCCACGGTGCCTAGTCTTTCCCAAGCCCACCTGTACCGGGTGCCACTTGGTAGACTACTAACACTACCTACAAAGACCAGAAACTAGTTGCAACTCCTGGACAGAGATCGAGTTGATTAATAAGCCGAGAGGGGTCGAGTTACCGGAACCCAATGTGTGGTAGTAACTGTTCATGGATCACAAATACAGGACTCAGTTCTTGAGGACAGCTGCAATGAGACAACCCACCATGTACTCCTAATGGCCTCTCACCGCTACATTTACCAAATCGTGTTCACACATTTAGCTCTCAACGGTAGGACATGTTCACCACGTTCCAATTCATTCTCGATGAATCAGACCGGACTCAACTCTAAGCAGTAGCAGGCATGACAGCAAGCATGAATGAGTAGGCACATCAGGGCTCAAACAATTCCTACTCATGCTAGTGGGTTTCATCTATTTACTGTGGCAATGACAGGTCATGCAGAGGAAAGGGGTTCAGCTACCGCAACATGTAACAGTTGAAACGGTGTTTTCCTTAATGCAGTAAAAGAGAGCAGGAGCGAGAGAGTGGGTTTGTATCGGAATGAACAAGGGGGTTTTGCTTGCCTGGCACTTCTGAAGATAACATTGAGTCTTCATCAGTGTCAACGATCACAGCATCGGAGCAGCGTCTACCGAGAGGGGACAATTACCGGCAAACAAGGAAGAACACAATCAATGCGATGCAACAATATGATGCATGATCATGACATGGCAATATGCTGTTGATTGAGCTAATGCAACTAGCAACAAGTTAAATGGAGTTGGTTTGAACACTAGGTTCAAATTCAAATTCAAACTATGAATTCAAATAGTGCATTATCATGTTTTGGACTAAACAGTGAGGTTAAGTTGTTCAAACATGCATGAAAATAGTACAGATGGATTCCTTGAATTTTTCTTATAATTTTTCATATATAAATTATTTCATTTGGAGTTACGGTTGAATTTCTATGATTTTTAGAAGTTTTAGCTATTTTCTGGAATTTCTAAATCATTTATGAATAAGAAAAACCAGAAAAGCATTTACTACGTCAGCATGACATCGGTGTGACATCAGCAAGTCAACAGGGCGCGGTCCAGGTCAAACCTGACCAGTGGGACCCACTGGTCAGTGACTAACTAACTAACTTAAGTTAATTAGAGCCTGGGCCCGCATGTCAGTGTCTAATTTACTTAACTAAGTTAATTAGTACTAACTAAATCTAACACTAATTAAAAAGGGGCCTGGCCCACACGTCAGTCAACCAGGGGAGGTCAAACCTCTGGTCAACGGGTTCAAACCCGCCGGACTTGGTCCACGGCTCGACGCCGGCGATGGCAGACGCGGCGGAGGGCGTCGGATTTTATCGTCCGGTGACCAAACAAGCGGCGGAGAGGCTCTACGCGTAGCTGGCGTTCTTCTGCATCCAACAGGGCTGAAGTCAGTGGCTGGGGTGGCCGGGAACGGCGACAGCGACCTCAACGGCGGCGGCCGGAGCTTGCGCAACGACAGCTATGGCGCTACGATGCACGGCAAGGCGTTCTAGTGGCCGCGTTCGTCTCCTGGAAGCAACCCGAGCACGACGATGAGCTCAGGTGCAAGCCACTGTGTCCCTAGCCACGACGGCGATGAATCACAGTGCCGGCGAGCTTCGGAGCTCATGGGGGCGACATCTACGATGAGGGATAGACCACGGGGTCAGGGGGAAACGGTGGCAGAGCTCACCGCGGTTGTAGGGGGCGTCTAAATGGGCTCGGGGAAGCACGGACGATGTCGGGGCATTGCCGACGATCTCGGAGGCCGGAGTTGAAGACGATGGTGGTGGCGGCATTCCCGTGCACCTGGCATTGCGTGAGTCAGTGGAGAGAACGAGGACGTCGTCGCGGATCTCAGGGGCACGTCTAGGGGCGTAGGGGAGGCCGGTGGCTATGCGAGCGGTGGACGGCGGCGACGGCGGTTCTCGGTCTCGCTTGGGGCTGAGAGATAGAGGAGGGGAGGAACTCCAGGGAGAGAGGGGAAAGTGACAGGGGACCGAGGAGGGTCGCGTGGCGATGCTAGAAGGGCCGTGGCGTCGCGGTGGAAGCAGGAGGTGGCCGGGCGTACGCCGGCGTGCGGTGGCCACGTGCCTCTGTCCTTCTGTCAAAGGAGGAAGAAGATCGGGGAGCCCCTGGTGGGCTGGGCCAGATCATGAGCTGGGCCGGCTCTGCTGCAGGTGAGAGGCCAGGTGAGTCCTTCTCTCTCTCTCTCTCTCTCTCTCTCTCTCTCTCTCTCTCTCTCTCTCTCTCTCTCTCTCTTTTTAATTGTTCTGTTTTTCTATTTTTGCTAATATGTTTTGATTCACTTCAAAGACCAAACCATTTTCAAAATTCATGAAAATAATTGTGTGAACTAAATGGACTTATCCAAAGCTACACAACAATTTCTAGAATTATTGAACATATATTTATTATATAATAAATATAGATCCAATTCAAATAGTTATTGAATTAATTTCAAATGCCCAAAATAATATTTCTGAAACTCCAAAAATATTGGTTTGAATTTTACCTCTTGCCAATATTTTTACGGAATAACAGGAACATTTCCTTGGACTCATTTGAAAAGATTTTTAATGTTGATTATTTCTGAAGTGATTTCTGAGGGTTTCAACTAACCTCAATTCAACTTTCAGAATTTAGACATGATGCATGGATGCTCTCTTATGCAACTTTGCAAACAATTCTAGGGCTGTGACAATGATATACTCATCTACTCCAAGAATGAGGAAGAACATGTCGAACATCTAAGGCTGATATTGATGAAACTTCGGGAGCATTGCCTTTATGCCAAATTCTCCAAGTGTGAATTATGGTTGCCATAAGTGACCTATTTAGGGCACGTAATCTCTGGTAAGGGTATTGCTGTCAATCCCGAGCGAGTTCAAGCTGTCCTTGATTGGACTCCACCTAAAATGGTCAAGCAAGTTCAGAGTTTCCTTGGCCTAGCGAGCTACCATCGCCGCTTCGTCGAGAATTCCTCCAAGGTTGCTAAACCTCTAACTGAACTCCCCAAGAAAGATAAAAAGTTCGAGTGGACCCCACAGTGCGAGTTCAGCTTTCAGGAACGGAAAAGACGCCTGACATCTGCTCCCATACTCGTACCACTAGATTTTTCTAAGGACTTTTTTATCTATTGCGACGCCTCGCAACAAGGACTAGGTTGCATACTCATGCAAGATCGTCATGTAGTTGCCTACGCTTCTCGAAAGTTACACCCACATGAGGAAATCTATCCCACACATAATCTAGAGCTTGCAGCTGTAGTCCATGCACTCAAAACCTGGCGACATTACCTTCTCGGTAATCGTTGTGAGATCTTCACCGATCACCAAAGTCTGAAATATATCTTCACCCAACCGGATCTGAATCTCAGACAAAGACGTTCGGTCGAGTTGATCTCAGATTATGACTTAGGAATAACTTACACCCCGGGGAAAGCCAATGTCATGGCTGATGCACTAAGTCATAAATCTTATTGTAACAACCTGATGTTACAACAAGGTCAACCACTTCTCCATGAGGAATTTCGGAAGCTTGACCTCCACATTGTTCCTCAAGGATTCCTATCTACCTTGGTGGAGAAACCTACCCTTACGGATCAAATCATAGCTGCCCAGAAGCGTGATAAGGGTATATCCCGCATCCAAGAGAACATTGCTAGCGGAGCTGCTAAATGTTTCTCTATGGATGAGTGAGGTGTTGTTTTCTTCGAGAATCGCTTGGTGGTTCCCAAGAAACAATAACTACGGCAATTGATCCTTAAGGAAGCTCATGATTATCCTCTCACCATTCATCCCGGTAGTACCAAGACGTATCAGGATCTACGCCAAAGGTTTTGGTGGACTAGGATGAAGAGAGAAATTGCTCAATATATTGCAAATTGCGACGTCTGTCATCGTGTTAAAGCAGAGCATCAACGGCCTGCTGGCACCCTTCAACCTTTAGCTATTCTTGAATGAAAATGGGATAAAATCGGTATGGAATTCATCACCGGGTTTCCCAGGACCAAGAGAGGGAATAATGCTATTTTCGTTGTCATCGACCGTCTTTCCAAAGTAGCCCACTTCCCACCTGTTCTGGAGAGTATAACCGCTAGCCAGCTAGCAGACCTGTATATCTCTCGAATAGTGTCTCTTCATGGTGTTCCATTGGAGATTAAATCAGACCGTGGAAGTCTCTTCACCTCTCGATTTTGGGAAAGTTTCCAAAATGCTATGGGGACTCGTCTCTCCTTTAACACCGCCTTCCACCCTCAATCAAGTGGTAAAGTAGAGCGCGTCAATCAAATTCTGGAAGATATGCTCCGAGCTTCTATTATCTCATTCAGAATGGATTGGGAGAAATGCCTTCCATTTGCTGAATTTGCTTATAACAATAGCTATCAATCTAGCTTGGGCAAAGCACCTTTTGAAGTTCTCTATGGACGGAGGTGTCGAATGCCTCTTAACTGGTCAGAAACCGGAGAAAGACAATTCTTTGGCCCAGATATGATCCTGGAAGCAGAAGAGCAAGTTCGCATTGTTCATGAAAAGTTGAAAATAGCCCAATCCCATCAAAAGAGCCAATATAATCATAAACATAAGGCCATGACTTTTGAAGTCGACGAGAAGGCTTACCTTCGGGTTACTCCTCTGAAGGGAACCCATCGATTCGGTATCAAAGGCAAATTGGCTCCTTGTTACATTGGTCCCTTTCGCATTCTTGCCAAACGAGGAGAGGTTGCCTACCAATTGGAACTACCTCCGCATCTTTCCAGAGTTCATGATGTCTTCCACGTTTCTCAACTCAGGCATTGCTTCTCGGCTCCTATCCGTGGAGTGGACCACGAAATGCTTGATCTCCAAGATAATCTCACATACCGGGAATATCCCGTTCGTATCCTTGATCAAGCCGAGCGTACCACTCGATGCCATAACATCAAGTTTCTCAAGGTTCAATGGTCACACCATTCTGAGAAAGAAGCCACTTGGGAAAGGGAGGATCATCTTCGACTTGAATACCGCACCTTATTTCTGATGGACCCTGAATCTCGGGACGAGATTTCTCTGAGTGGGGGTGAGTTGTCACACCCTAGCTAGTTCATGCATTAGAGTGCTTGCCTCATGTTTAACTTTATCAGAAACTTGGAAATGGGGATGACAGAACCCCCAGCACCCCCTGGAACCAACTAGGGTTTACTAAAAATATTTTCAGTGAACCTGAAATGCCCTTCTAAAATGTTCATCATCTTTGCCTTGGTCCTAAACCTCTGACAAAAATGGTGCACAATTTTCTAGGTCATCCTAAGGTCACTGGATTAAATCATTAGTTATTTGAATTTGGGCAGTTAAATGCTAGTAAATATTTTAAATGCTCAAATAATCCTAAACTGAAATGTTCCATGTTGGATTTATTCCAAATAGTGGCCATGAGCAGTTTGGTGATTTTTGAAAGTGCCTAGGTATTTTTAGAAAAATCCACAAACCTGCAGAAAAATAGAAAACTGAAATAAATAGAAAAGAGAGAGAGAGAGAGAGAGAGAGAGAGAGAGGTCAGAGGCCACTTACCTGTCTAGCCCGGCCCATCTGGCCCGTACCAGTCATCACCTACCTCTGCTAGTAGGCAGAGGAGGGACACCGCGATGCCGCCGAGCTTGCCACGCCGCCAGCTGCTTGCCGCTTTGCCCCCTGGACGCGCTGGTCAACCTCCATGTCGCCCGCTCCACCGCCCCGACACCTCACTCTCCCCCACCATGGCCGACGTTGTCGCGCTCGCGCCGATGTGAAAACTGCAGCCACCATCGCCTCCTCGTTGTCTCGGCGTGTCCAGAAGCTCCACCACTGTCCTCTCCGTCGAGCAGACCGGGCCTCGAGCGCTCGCCTGCCATGGAGCCACCGCAACATCCTCGCCCGACCTCGCCGTCGCTGGAGATCCCTTTCATCGTCACGCCTGCACCAGCTCGTCCCCGACCTCGCCGTCAGCACCGCCGTTAGCCCAGCTACCTCCTCCCCCTTCCCGTTCTCGCTTTCGAGCACCGTAGTGACCGCATGAAGATTGCCCGCACCCGCCGCCACCTCTGCACGTCGTCGTCATGGCCATGGCCACGCTGGCTCAAAACAGAGCACGTCGTCGCACTCACCGCATCCCTAGGAGCCTGTAGCACCACTCCACACACCTCGTTGTTCCCCCTAGCGACGAGCCCAAGCTCGCCCGAGCTCCGGCGTCCGCCAAGGTCGTCGCCGGCGTCGTTTCTGGCGAACCAGTAGCACCACCCGACGCGGCACGCTCCCAGCTACATGTAGATACCCTCCGGCGTCCATTTGGTCGCCAGAGGAGGACTCCCGCGCTGCTCCGCCGCGTCTAGCCTCGTCGGCGTCATATTGCCGGTGGGTTTCACCCATTTGACCATGTGGGCCCTGCCCCCTGGTCAAACCTAGATTAGGAGTTAAACTAATACTAATTTAGTTAGTTAACTAACAATGACACTGACACGCAGGACCCACTGGTCAGGTTTTACCTGGACCGTCCCGGTTGACTACCGACGTCACCCTGACGCAATGCTGGCTCAATAAATCATTTATTGGATTTATTCTTATACAGGAAATTCCAAAAAATATTATAAACTTCAAAAATTCATAGAAATTAATCTGTAGCTCCAAATGCAAAGTTTTATATATGAAAATTGATAAGAAAAATCCAATCTTTCCATCTATAATGGTTTCATGCATGTCAGAACACATTAACCTTGCTGTTTAAGTGAAACAAGCTAATGCATTAATATGACTCCATATCATGGGCTTTCATTTGAATCTTTGATTCAGAGGGACTCAAACCAACCTATTTTAGAATGCATTAGCCAAAACACACCCATATTGCCATGTCATAGCATGCATCATATTGTTGCATATTGCCATGTGATGATTGTGTTCCGATGTGTCTTTCGTGGTAGGTTATGCCTCCGAGGATACCCACGAATAGCCGACTGAAGGGAAGTATCCTACTACCACTCCATCAGGCAAACAGCCCCATTGATCATATCGATACAATCCCATGTTCTCGCTCCTCCTCTCATTTACTGCATTTAAGACAACAATGTTTCAAATTAATGTGTGCTGCGGTAGTTGAACCCATTTCCTCTGCATGACCTGTCATTGCCATAGTAATTAGATGAAACCCACTAGCATGTCTAGGAGTTGATTGAGCCATGTCTGTGTTTCCTACCTTGCTATGCCTGCTATGCTTAGAGTCGTGTCAGATGTGGTTCATCTGGGTGATGGACTAGAGAGAAATGATTATGTCGGTAATGTGAGTGATGTGTTGTACACGATTTGGTAAAGGTATCGATGAGAGGCCATGTAGGAGTACATGGTGGGTTGTTTCATTGGAACCATCTTTAAGCACTGAGATTTGTATGTGTGATTTAAGATTCAGCTACTACCATGCATTGGGCCCTGAAATATGACCTCCCCTCGACTTATTAACCGCCCCCGTCCTCTGTCCAGGAGTTGCAACTGGTTTTTGGTGTTTGTAGGATATGTGTTGGAGGCCGTGTATAGCGCTGACCCTAGGGGTGGGCTATGATGTGGTAGATACACCATGGCCGGGTATGCCGGGCGCCCGTTTGGTGTCTCGGAACCCTGTAGACATCGTTTGGGGTTGTGAGCGAAACCTCGGCCGGATCTCCTCGCGGATGGAACCTGAATAGGCGATAAATCTGGACTAGAGACTTGTGTGGTTAGTTAGGTCGTGAACTACACCCACGTCGGCTTTTGCTTGAAGTTTGCTGAGCACATGTCGTGTGCAGACGCTAAGTGGTGGAAACATGTATGAAGATGTACACCCCTGCAGGGTTAACATCATCTATTCGAATAGCAGCGTCCGTGGTAAAGGACTACTTGGTTGCCTACACAGTTCATAGACAAGTAAATGGATACTCCTAAAAGCCTCAAAACAAGTGTGAGTGTCGTGGATGGCCTTCCGCAGGATGACGGAGGAGGATCCACGATAGTGTATTGTTGTGGTGAGTAGTGGACTCGTGTGCGTAAAACATTTACAAGTTGCTGCCTCGTAGGGTATCTTAGACAAGAGTCAAAGCTGGCTTGCTGCAATAACCCCACTATCCTTCTTGAGAATGTTGAATGTATAGTAGGATCTGTTGTAAGACTTGTTGAGTACCTTTGTACTCATGTTTGCTTAATTACTGTTACAGAAGAGAACACCGCCCTCTCCGATGGGTTCTATGTAGATCTCGACGTTGACGAGTGACTTGCCACCCAGGTGGTGATCCTGAGCCATGAAGGGCTTTGTAGATAGACATGATTTGTCAAGCCTTCTTTCTTTCTAGTTGTCTGTACTCAAACAAGTTTGCTTCTGCATGTGCTTGTATGTTTGTATGACTTGAGTGTCGGGTTGTGTGACCCCTACCTGTATGAACTTATTATGTACGGCTCTCTGGAGCCTTCTAAACAAAGTACTTTGAGTTGTAGAGTATTGTTGTGATGCCATGTAGTATTTACACTTATCGAGCATATTGTGTGTATGTTTGAAATGCTTGGTATGTGTAGGATCCGACAATCTAGTTGTTTATCCTTGGTAGCCTCTCTTATGGGGAAATGTAGTCTGGTGCTTCTACTGAGCCTTGGTAGTCCGCTACAGCCCGGTTTACCGGAGTCCTGCTAGCCCAGCACTACTGCTCTGGAACACTTAGACTGGCCGGCATGTGATTCACTTCATTCCTGTGTCTGTCCCTTCGGGGAAATGTCACGCGGAGACATCCGGAGTCCTGTTAGCCTGCTACAGCCCGGGTTCCCGGAGTCCAGATAGCCTAGTTGCTACAGCCCGAATTCATACGCTGTTGACCGACATGCTCGATGTTGATTCATGTATGCCTGTCCCCATAAGTTAGTGCCACTTTGGGTTCACGACTAGTCATGTCGGCCCGGGTTCTCTGTCATATGGATGCTAGTCACACTATCATATACGTGAGCCAAAAGGCGCAAACGGTCCCGGGCCATGGTAAGGCGACACCCGTGGGAATACCGTGCGTGAGGCCGCAAAGCGGTATGAGGTGTTACAGCCTAGATCGGTGTGACTTGGAATCGGGGTCCTGACACTCGACGCGTCTGTTTCCCCCCTCCAAGTGCTGGCGGCGCCGCCGTCCGTGAGGGGGGCACACCCCGGAGAAGCGTGATGCCTCTTCAGACATGCCACCACACCGCCCCGCATGTATGAGGGGGCGGTGCGATGCTCCGGTGGCATTGCTACCCCCAGGGCCCTCGTCCCGCCTAACCCTGGAGCGGTTGACCATGAGTTCTACCCCTTTGATCACTTCCCACGGACGGGCTTTGACCAGTGGACCTCTCCATCCGGTTGTGTTAGGTCAGCCCAGAGGGACACCTGGGAGCAACTTTCGGGCCAAACCCACAGCTACATCCCCTCCGTGTAGACCCGACGCGTCCGTTTCCCTCCTCCAACTGCCGGCGGCGGCGCCGTCCGTGCGGGGGGCCACACCCACGAGACGTGTGCCGCCTCTTCAGACATGCCACAACACCACCCTGCATGTATGAGGGGCCGATGCGACGCTCCGGTGGCATGGCTACCCCCAGGGCCCCCGTCCTGCCTAACCCTGGAGCGGTTGACCACGAGATCTAGCCCTTTGACTTCCCACGGACGGCTTTGACCAGTGGACCTCTCCAACCGGTTGTGTTAGGTCAGCCTAGAGGGACACCTGGGAGCAACTTCCGGGCCAAACCCACAGCTACATCCTCTCGGTGTAGAACCGACGCGTCCGTTTCCCGCCTCTAGGTGCCAGCGGCGCCGCCGTCCGTGAGGGGGGGCGCACCCCGGAGACGCGTGCCACCTCTTCAGACATGCCACAACACCACCCAGCATGTATGAGGGGCCGGTGCGATGCTCCGGTGGCATTGCTACCCCCCCCCAAGGCCCCGTCCTGCCTAACCCTAGAGCGGTTGACCACGAGATCTAGCCCTTTGACTTCCCACGGACGGGCTTTGACCAGTGGACCTCTCCACCCGGTTGTGTTAGGTCAGCCCAGAGGGACACCTGGGAGCAACTTACAGGACAAACCCACAGCTACGTCCCCTCTGTGTAGACCCGACGCGTCCATTTCCCCCCTCCAGGTGCCGGCAACGGCGCCGTCTGTGAGGGGGGGACAACCCGGAGACGTGTGTCGCCTCTTCAGACATGCCACAACACCACCCCGCATGTATGAGGGGCCGATGCAACGCTCCGGTGGCATTGCTGTTGGAAATATGCCCTAGAGGCAATAATAAATTGGTTATTATTATATTTCCTTGTTCATGATAATCGTTTATTATCCATGCTAGAATTGTATTGATAGGAAACTCAGATACATGTGTGGATACATAGACAACACCATGTCCCTAGTAAGCCTCTAGTTGACTAGCTCGTTGATCAATAGATGGTTACGGTTTCCTGACCATGGACATTGGATGTCGTTGATAACGGGATCACATCATTAGGAGAATGATGTGATGGACAAGACCCAATCCTAAGCCTAGCACAAAGATCGTGTTGTTCGTATGCTAAAGCTTTTCTAATGTCAAGTATCATTTCCTTAGACCATGAGATTGTGCAACTCCCGGATACCGTGGGAGTGCTTTGGGTGTGCCAAACGTCACAACATAACTGGGTGGCTATAAAGGTACACTACGGGTATCTCCGAAAGTGTCTGTTGGGTTGGCACGAATCGAGACTGGGATTTGTCACTCCGTGTGACGGAGAGGTATCTCTGGGCCCACTCGGTAGGACATCATCATAATGTGCACAATCTGATCAAGGAGTTGATCACGGGATGATGTGTTACGGAACGAGTAAAGAGATTTGCCGGTAACGAGATTGAACAAGGTATCGGGATACCGACGATCGAATCTCGGGCAAGTATCATACCGATAGACAAAGGGAATTGATTAAGTCCTTGACATCGTGGTTCATCCGATGAGATCATCGTGGAACATGTGGGAGCCAACATGGGTATCCAGATCCTGCTGTTGGTTATTGACCGGAGAACGTCTCGGTCATGTCTGCATGTCTCCCGAACCCGTAGGGTCTACACACTTAAGGTTCGATGACGTTAGGGTTATAAAGGAAGTTTGTATGTGGTTGCCGAATGTTGTTCGGAGTCCCGGATGAGATCCCGGACGTCACGAGGGGTTCCGGAATGGTCCGGAGGTAAAGATTTATATATGGGAAGTCCTGTTTTGGTCACCGGAAAAGTTTTGGGGTTTATCGGTAACGTACCGGGACCACCGGGAGGGTCCCGGGGGTCCACCAAGTGGGGCCAGCAGCCCCGGAGGGCTTCATGGGCCAAGTGTGGAAGGGGACCAGCCCCAGGTGGGCTGGTGCGCCCCCCACAAGGGCCCAAGGCGCAAGGGAGAGGAGAAGGGGGCAAACCCTAGGGCAGATGGGCCCTAAGGCCCATCCTGGTGCGCCTCCCTCTCCCCCTCCCCCTTGGCCGCCCCCCTTAGATGGGATCTAGGCTGGCCGCCACCCCTAGGTGTGGAAACCCTAAAGGGGGCGCAGCCCCTCCCCTTCCCCTATATATAGTTGAGGTTTGGGCTGCTCATGACACGCGATTTGATCTCTCTCGTTGGTGCAGCCCTCCCTCTCTTTCTCCTCATATTCCGTGGTGCTTGGCGAAGCCCTGCAGGATTTCCACACTCCTCCACCACCACCACGCCATTGTGCTGCTGCTGGATGGAGTCTTCCTCAACCTCTCCCTCTCTCCTTGCTGGATCAAGGCGTGGGAGACATCGTCGGGCTGTACGTGTGTTAAACGCGGAGGTGCCGTCCGTTCGGCACTAGGATCTCCGGTGATTTGGATCACGACGAGTACGACTCCTTCAACCCCGTTCTCTTGAACGCTTCCGTATAGTGATCTACAAGGGTATGTAGATGCACTCTCCTTCCCCTCGTTGCTGGTTTCTCCATAGATAGATCTTGGTGACACGTAGGAAAATTTTGAATTTCTGCTACGTTCCCCAACAGTGGCATCATGAGCTAGGTCTATTGCATAGATTCTATGCACGAGTAGAACACAAAGTAGTTGTGGGCGTTGATTTTGTTCAATATGCTTACCGTTACTAGTCCAATCTTGATTCGGCGGCATTGTGGGATGAAGCGGCCCGGACCAACCTTACACGTACGCTTACGTGAGACCGGTTCCACCGACTGACATGCACTAGTTGCATAAGGTGGCTGGCGGGTGTCTGTCTCTCCCACTTTAGTCGGATCGGATTTTATGAAAAGGGTCCTTATGAAGGGAAAATAGCAATTGGCATATCACGTTGTGGTCTTTGCGTAGGTAAGAAACGTTCTTGCTAGAAACCCATAGCAGGCACGTAAAACATGCAACTACAATTAGAGGACGTCTAACTTGTTTTTGCAGGGTATGCTATGTGATGTGATATGGCCAAAGGATGTGATGAATGATATATGTGATGTATGAGATGATCATGTTCTTATAATAGGAATCACGACTTGCATGTCGATGAGTATGACAACCGGCAGGAGCCATAGGAGTTGTCTTAATTTATTTATGACCTGCGTGTCAACATAAACGTCATGTAATTACTTTATTTTATTGCTAATCGTTAGCTGTAGTAGTAGAAGTAATAGTTGGCGAGGCAACTTCATGGAGACACGATGATGGAGATCATGATGATGGAGATCATGGTGTCATGCCGGTGACGATGATGATCATGGAGCCCCGAAGATGGAGATCAAAAGGAGCAATATGATATTGGCCATATCATGTCACTATTTGATTGCATGTGATGTTTATCATGTTTATGCATCTTATTTGCTTAGAACAACGGTAGTAAATAAGATGATCCCTCTTAAAATTTCAAGAAAGTGTTCCCCCTAACTGTGCACCGTTGCGACAGTTCGTTGTTTCGAAGCACCACGTGATGATCGGGTGTGATAGATTCTAACGTTCACATACAATGGGTGTAAGACAGATTTACACACGCGAAACACTTAGGTTGACTTGACGAGCCTAGCATGTGTACAGACATGGCCACGGAACACAAGAGACCGAAAGGTCGAGCATGAGTCGTATGGTAGATACGATTAACATGAAGATGTTCACCGATGATGACTAGTCCGTCTCACGTGATGATCGGACACGGCCTAGTTGACTCGGATCATGTAATCACTTAGATGACTAGAGGGATGTCTATCTGAGTGGGAGTTCATAAGATGAACTTAATTATCCTGAACATAGTCAAAAGGTCTTCGCAAATTAGGTCGTAGCTCGCGCTTTAGTTCTACTGTTTAGATATGTTCCTAGAGAAATTTTAGTTGAAAGTTGATAGTAGCAATTATGCGGACTAGGTCCGTAAACTAAGGATTTTCCTCATTGCTTCAAAGAAGGCTTATGTCCTTAATGCACCGCTCAGTGTGCTGAACCGAACGTTGTCTGTGGATGTTGCGAACATCTGACATACACATTTTGATAACTACGTGATAGTTCAGTTAAACGGTTTAGAGTTGAGGCACCAAAGACGTTTTGAAACGTCGCGAAACATATGAGATGTTTCGAGGGCTGAAATTGGTATTTCAGGCTCGTGCCCACGTCAAGAGGTATAAGACCTCCGACGATTTTCTTAGCCTGTAAACTAAGGGAGAAAAGCTCAATTGTTGAGCTTGTGCTCAGATTGTCTGAGTACAACAATCATTTGAATCGAGTGGGAGTTGATCTTCCAGATGAGACAGTCATGTTTCTTCGAAGTCATTACCACCAAGCTGCTAGAGCTTCGTGATGAACTATAACATATCAGGGACATATATGATGATCCTTTTGATATTCGCGATGTTTGACACCATGAAAGTAGAAATCAAGAAGGAGCATCAATTGTTGATGGTTGGTGAAACCACTAGTTTCAAGAAGGGCAAGGGCAAGAAGGGATGCTTCATGAAACGGTAATTCAGCTGCTGCTCTAGTGAATAACCCAAGGTTGAACCCAAACCCGAGACTAAGTGCTTCTGTAATAAGAGGAACAGCCAGTGGAGCAGAATTACCCTAGATACATGGTAGATTAGAAGGCTGGCAAGGTCGATAGAAGTATATTGGATATACATTGTGTTGATGTGTACTTTACTAGTACTCCTAGTAGCACCAGGGTATTAGATACCGGTTCAGTTGCTAAGTGTTAGTAACTCGAAATAAAAGCTACAGAATAAACGGAGACTAGCTAAAGGTGAGCTGACGATATGTGTTGGAAGTGTTTCCAATGTTGATATGATCAAGCATCGCACGCTCCCTCTACCATCGAGATTGGTGTTAAACCTAAATAATTGTTATTTGGTGTTTGCGTTGAGCATAGACATGATTGGATTATGTCTATCGCGATACGGTTATTCATTTAAGGAGAATAATGGTTACTCTGTTTATTTGAATAATACCTTCAATGGTCTTGCACCTGAAATGAATGGTTCATTGAATCTCGATCATAGTGATACACATGTTCATGCCAAAAGATATAAGATAGTAATGATAGTATCACCTACTTGTGGCACTACCACTTAAGTCATATCGGTATAAAACGCATGAAGAGGCTCCATGTTGATGGATCTTTGGACTCACTCATTTTTGAAAAGTTTGAGACATGCGAACCATGTCTATTGGTGTATATGCATGAAGAAACTCCATGCAAATGGACAGTTTGGACTCACTTGATTTTGAATCACTTGAGACATGCAAATCATACCACATGGGCAAGATGACTGAAAGCCTCGGTTTCAGTAAAATGGAACTAGAAAGCAACTTGTTGGAAGTAATACATTTTGATGTGTGCAGTCCAATGAGTGCTGAGGCGTGTAGTGGATATTGTTATGTTCTTACTTCACAGATGATTTGAGTAGATGTTGAGTATATTTACTTGATGAATCACGAGTCTGAATTATTGAAAGGTTCAAGTAATTTCAGGGTGAAGTTGAAAGATCGTCGTGACAAGAGGATAAAATATCTATGATATGATCATAGAGATGAATATCTGAATTACGAGTTTTGGCACAGAATTAAGACATTGTGGAAATTGTTTCACAACTAATACATCCTGGAACACCATAGTGTGATGGTGTGTCCGAACATCATAACTGCACCCTATTGGATATGATGCATACCATGATGTCTCTTATCAAATTACCACGATAGTTTATGGGTTAGGCATTAGAGACAACCGCATTCATTTTAAATAGGGCACCACAAAATTCTGATGAGATGACACCGTATGAACTATGGTTTAGAGAAACGTAAGCTGTCATTTCTTAAAAGTTTGGGGCTGCGATGCTTATGTGAAAAAATTTCAGGCTAATAAGCTCGAACCCAAAGCGGATAAATGCATCTTCATAGGACACCCAAAATAGTTGTGTATATCTCCTGTCTCAGATCCGAAAGCAATAAGGGATTGTTTCTAGAATCGGGTCCTTTCTCGAGGAAAAGTTTCTCTCGAAAGAATTGAGTGGGAGGATGGTGGATACTTGATGAGGTTGTTGAACCGTCTCTTCAACTAGTGTGTGGCAGGGCACAGGAAGTTGTTCCTGTGGCACCTACACCAATTTAAGTGGAAGCTTATGATAGTGATCATGAAACTTCAGATCAAGTCACTAACAAACCTCGTGGGATGACAAGGATGCGTACTACTTCAGAGTGGTACGTAATCCTGTCTTAGAAGTCATGTTGCTAGACAACAATGAACCTACGAGCTATGGAGAAGCGATGGGGGCCCGGATTCCGATAAATGGCTCGAGGCCATAAAATCCGAGAGAGGATCCATGTATGAAAACAAAGTGTAGACTTTGGCAGAACGGCTCGATGGTCGTAAGGCTATTGAGTACAGATGGATTTTAAAAGGAAGACGGACAATGATGGAAAATGTCACCATTAAGAAAGCTCGACTTGTCGTTAAGAAGTTTCCCGACAAGTTCAAGGAGTTGACTGCGATGAGACTTTCTCACTCGTAGCGATGCTAAGAGTCTGTTGGAATTATATTAGCAACTACTGCATTATTTATGAAATCTTGCAGATAGGATGTCAAAACATTGTTTCCTCGACGTTTTTTTGAGGAAACGTTGTATGTGATACAACCGGAAGGTTTTGTCAATCCTGGAAAAATGCTAATAAGTATGCAAAGCTCCAGCAATCCTTCTAAGGACTGGAGTAAGCATCTCGGAGTTGGAATGTATGCTTTGATGAGATGATCAAAGATATTGGGTTTATACAAAGTTTATGAGAAACTTGTATTTCCAAAGAAGTGAGTGGGAGCACTATAGAATTTCTGATGAGTATATGTTGTTGACATATTGTGGATCAGAAATGACGTAGAATTTCTAGAAAGCATAGAGGGTTATTTGGAAAGTGTTTTTCAATGGAAAGCCTGGATTAAGCTACTTGAACATTGAGCATCAAGATCTATAAGGATAGATCAAAACGCTTAATGGTACTTTCAAATGAGCACATACCTTGACATGATCTTGAAGGTGTTCAAGATGGATCAGTCAAAGAAGGAGTTCTTGCCTGAGTTGTAAGGTATGAAGTTAAGACTTAAAGCTCGACCATGGCAGAATAGAGAGAAATGACGAAGGTCGTCCCCTATGCTTAAGACATAGGCTCTACAGTATGCTATGCTGAGTACCGCACCTGAAGTGTGCCTTGCCATGAATCAGTCAAGGGGTACAAGAGTGATCCAAGAATGGATCACAGGACAGCGGTCAAAGTTATCCTTAGTAACTAGTGGACTAAGAAATTTTCTCGATTATGGAGGTGGTAAAAGAGTTCATTGTAAAGGGTTACGCCGATGCAAACTTTGACACTAATCCAGATTATTCTGAGTAGTAAACTGGATTCGTATAGTAGAACAGTTATTTGGAATAGCTCCAAATAGAACGTGGCAGCTGCATCTAGGAGATGACATAGAGATTTGTAAAGCACACACGGATCTGAAAGGTTCAGACCCGTTGACTATAACCTCTCTCACAAGCATAACATGATCAAACCCAGAACTCTTTGGGTGTTAGTCACATGGGGATGTGACCTTGAGTGTTAATCACATATCGATGTGAACTGGATTATTGACTCTAGTGCAAGTGGGAGACTGTTGGAAATATGCCCTAGAGGCAATAATAAATTGGTTATTATTATATTTCCTTGTTCATGATAATCGTTTATTATCCATGCTAGAATTGTATTGATAGGAAACTCAAATACATGTGTGGATACATAGACAACACCATGTCCCTAGTAAGCCTCTAGTTGACTAGCTCGTTGATCAATCGATGGTTACGGTTTCCTGACCATGGACATTGGATGTCGTTGATAACAGGATCACATCATTAGGAGAATGATGTGATGGACAAGACCCAATCCTATGCCTAGCACAAAGATCGTGTAGTTCGTATGCTAAAGCTTTTCTAATGTCAAGTATCATTTCCTTAGACCATGAGATTGTGCAACTCCCGGATACCGTAGGAGTGCTTTGGGTGTGCCAAACGTCACAACGTAACTGGGTGGCTATAAAGGTACACTACGGGTATCTCCGAAAGTGTCTGTTGGGTTGGCACGAATCGAGACTGGGATTTGTCACTCCGTGTGACGGAGAGGTATCTCTGGGCCCACTCGGTAGGACATCATCATAATGTGCACAATGTGATCAAGGAGTTGATCACGGGATGATGTGTTACGGAACGAGTAAAGAGACTTGCCGGTAACGAGATTGAAAAAGGTATCGGGATACCGACGATCGAATCTCACGCAAGTATCGTACCGATAGACAAAGGGAATTGTATACAGGATTGATTAAGTCCTTGACATCGTGGTTCATCCGATGAGATCATCGTGGAACATGTGGGAGCCAACATGGGTATCCAGATCCCGCTGTTGGTTATTGACCGGAGAACGTCTCCGTCATGTCTGCATGTCTCCCGAACCCGTAGGGTCTACACACTTAAGGTTCGATGACGCTAGGGTTATAAAGGAAGTTTGTATGTGGTTGCCGAATGTTGTTCGGAGTCTCGGATGAGATCCCGGACGTCACGAGGAGTTCTGGAATGGTCCGGAGGTAAAGATTTATATATGGGAAGTCCTGTTTTGGTCACCGGAAAAGTTTCGGGGTTTATCGGTAACGTACCGGGACCACCGGGAGGGTCCCGGGGGTCCACCAAGTGGGGCCACCAGCCCCGGAGGGCTTCATGGGCCAAGTGTGGAAGGGGACCAAACGCAAATGTTCCTTATGCTCCTCTTCATCCTTTGAATAAACCAAAATCTCATCGATGAACACTACGACGAACTTATCCAAAAACTCCATAAACACTTTGTTCATCAGGTTCATAAAATAGGCAGGTGCGTTAGTCAATCCAAATGACATAACGGTATACTCATACAGTCCATATCTTGTGGTGAATGCTGTCTTAGGTATGTCCTGCTCTCGAATCTTCAACTGATGGTACCCTGATCGCAAATCGATCTTGGAAAATACTTTAGCTCCTTGCAACCGATCAAACAGATCATTAATCGTTGGCAGTGGGTACTTATTCTTGATTGTTACTTCATTCAATCCTCGGTAATCAACAACCATCCTTAATGATCCATCCTTCTTTTCCACTAGAAGTACGGGTGATCCCCAAGGTGAAGAACTTGGGCGAATGTACCCTTTATCCAATAATTCCTTAATCTGATTCTTAATTTCCACCAAATCCTTTACTGGCATCCGGTACGGTCGCTTTGATATTGGGCCTGTACCTGGCAATAACTCAATCAAAAACTCAATGTCTCTATCCGATGGCATGCCTGGCAATTCCTCAGGAAATACATCAGGAAAATCCTTCACTACTGGTACTTCCTCTTGCACAACTCCTGTTAGGCAATTTACTTGTGTCCTGTTTGGCATATGCCGGGATACATACTTGATCCTTCTTCCTTCGGGTGTGGTAAGCAAAATTGACTTACTAGTGCAATCGATGTTTCCTCCATACATCGAGAGCCAATCCATTCCAAGAATCACATCCAGACCTTGGGATTCCAGAATAATTAAATCCGTTGGGAAAACATGCCTTCCTATACTTAATGGCACTTGGAAACATCCTTGTCTGGCCATGTACTCTGCTCCTGGCGAGCTTACTACCATGGGTGACCTAAGGGCTTGGGTTGGCAGGTATCTGAGGGTTTAGAAAAGACGAGATTTAAGAATAGAGTGAGGTCTAGAGAGAAAACACTACCCCAATGCACATGAGCAAAATGCACACAAAAATCACTTCATTCAATCAAACAAGGGCTTACAATCGGTCTAACTATCGCAAAAGTGCTCAAACTATAATGATTACATGGGGGAATACTACTACTATCTGGTGGTCATCTAGAAATTTGAACCGGTGGAAGACTCCATGATATCCGCTCCAGCTTCGTCTTCAAAGTCGGGTTCACTTGGTTCCGAATCGGTGTCGTCGATGATGATGTAGTTGTCTGGGCATGCGACGTACTCGTCTTCTTCCTTGGATGCTAACTTCCTCTTGAGTTCTTCAATCTCCTGCTTAAGTTCGCAATTGTGTCTTGCTAGAGCTACGATCTCGTCCATGTAGTCCTTGCGTGTAGACTTCAGTTCTCCTTCTAGCTCGATGGTCCTTGCCTTCTTATTCTTCAATTCTATCATATCATTACACATCTGGTTCTCGTGGCGTCGAATGTGCTGGTTTAGCTCCTGGTTGAAAGATGCAATGGATCTATCCTTCTTGGTGCTGACTAACTCCCATTGTTCATCTCGGCGTCCGCAAATCTGGTAGATTGTGTCCTTGAGGTCTTCTTGATAAACTTCTCCAATGCGTCCTATGGTGATATGGGCTGCCATGTTCTTTCCCAGACTCCAGGTTGGTGCATTGAAAACACTATCTATGGGCTTTGTGGTTGGCGCGAATGTCCTTCCCGGAACGTGAGCTTGAATCTTCCAGCGCTCCTCTTCTGGCAGAGTGTCGTTGAAGGTTCTCGTGAAGCTTGGTAATCCAATGTTTAGGTACTTGGTGACTTCCTTTAAGTGAAATCCAAAAGGTGTGCCTTCATCCGGTTGAGCGTACTTAATCTTCGCGTTCGTCATCCTAATAGAGTAGAAAAGATGAGGAGTTAGAAAATGAGAAGAGAATGGTGATCTATGGCTTTAACTTAGTGGTCGTGTCCTACAGTCAGCGTGTGCTCTGATACCATTCTCTGTAGCGACCCGACCCGAATGGATCAAGTCTACTGTGCTCGGGTGTCATCCCTGGATCAGTAATGCTGACACCACACAGTACTTCGAAGGATTTATAGCAGAGTTGCAATCACACACTTATTACATCGTTGTCTCAAAGAGAACTTATTACAATAAATATGGCTTAAGGCCATCTAGTGTCGATAACAGCGGAAGACTCGGAAGATAAATGGGTCCATCAACTCCAACGGCATCACTGAGTATAGGACCACGACCTAAAAGCACCTTAATCGTCGTCTGAAAAGTCTGCAACATGAAAAGTTGCAGCCCGAAAACGGGTCAGCACATGGAATATGCTGGCAATGTAACACATAGAGAGTAATGGAATGAAACAGGTATACTATATGCATATATGGCTGGTGGAAAGCTCTATGGTTACAGTTTTGCGTAAAGCCAATTTTTCCCTACTGCAAAGGAATAAATTTATTTAACTATCATGGTAGTTATGAAACATCGAGAATGGTTGACAGCATTCCGATCCCAATTAAGTGAACAATTAAACCCATCAATATTAATTAGAGTAACATGTTGAGATTCGCATGATATTCAAGTACTAGATACTCAAGTTGTCCATAACCGGGGACACGGCTAATCATGATTAGTTTGTACACTCTGCAGAGGTTTGCGCACTTTTCCCCACAAGACTCGATCGCCTCCGTTTGGTTTCTCGCACTACATGGTGTTTGAGAAGACGGATGACCGAGACACAGTCTTTCAGAAGCGCTAGCACCTTACGTTTGGATAGACCGGTACACCTACTTTCCCCTACATCTGCTAGTCTACCCTGTAAGAGTTCGCATGACTTAGTCAACTATGCCAGAGCCCATAATGGCTTGTGGCTGCACACGGAAGTATTTAGCATGAAAGATCTTATGATCCCTTTGAGCCTGGGTGGCGGTCCGAAAAAAAAAACAGGCAAGTCCCGATAGACATCAGGTGCCTCAATCCACCCAGATGTGTGTTTAAGTTGCCACCTTAGATAAACCATTAAATTATCAATCTCACATCTGTCATGGATATCACTCACCCAATCCACGTCTACTAGCATAGCATGGCATAATAAGCAAACGTAGAAGTAACTCCCAAGGTTTCATAATAATACAGGTAATAGGTACTACCTCATCTACTTCCCATCCCACAATTTAATTAGATCCTAATCATGCAATGTGTGAGGATTGATCTAATGCAATAAAATATGGGTTGTAGAAAAGGTATGATCAAAGTGTTACTTGCCTTGCTGATGATCCGCGAGTCCTAGGGTTTCGAAGTAACAAGCGGCGCAATCCGGGTGATCTAACGCAGACAAACAACAAGCACACAATAAGTACTCATCTAATGCACAGGTAAAACTCGAACGAGAGAACGAACCAGAAAGTTCAACTTAAGAACTCCGGTTGCAAAGAAAGAACGAACCGAACAAACGACGGAAAACAAACGGCGGAAGAAAAACAACTCGGTTCTAGCAAGTTGAAACTAGGTCAAAATTTTATTGTAGTAAAAGCTTGTTCAAGTTGATTAGACGGAACGGCGGTTTCGAGACGTAACTCCAGGCGCTTGAATCACCTGATTCCGATAATCGAGCGAGAAGATAAACTAGAACGAAGATCGGATCTGAGATCACGATCGCGGAAAAGACGCGGAATAAATCCGACGAAAAGAAAGAGAAGAATGGTTAAACGAACGGACGTTCGTTAACCTAGAAGAATCGGTGATCACGTTCGTTGAGACGAACGGTCCGGTGAACGGTCTCTAGGCAACTAAACCGGAAAAAGAAAACGAAACCGATCTAGGGTTTCGGAAAAAGAGATCGAAACGAAAAACCGATCTAGAAAACCGGAACGGTTTAGCGAAGAACCGGAAAGAAAAACGAATCGGTGGAGAAGAAAAGAATCAGAACGATTTATAAGAAAACCGATCCGAGGAAAAGAAAAGAGACGCGGCGCGGTACCTCCGGCGAGGTCTCCGATGAGGGGCTCCGGCGGCGGCGGCGTTGGGCGGCGGCGGCGGTGGCGTGGGTGAGGGGCGGCGGCGGCGGCGTGGGTGAGGGGCGGCGGCGGCGGGTGACGCAGGGCGCGGGTGAGAGGCGCGGGGTGAGGGGCGGCTTGGGTGGTGGAGAGAGGGGTTTTGATTTGATGTTTAGAGGGGGGGTGCTTGGGTATTTATATTGGGGAGGGGGGGTTTACTTGGGGTAGGGGACAAGAAATAGAGTAGGAATAGGAATAACGAAATAAGGAAAAAGGGGCAAGGGGCGCCCTAGAATCCTTTTAGGATTCGGTACAGGAGCAAGAGGCGGCGGCCGGCTCCCTTCGCTGGCTCCTGGGGCGCAGCGGCCTGGCCTGGGCCTTGGCCCGGCCGGGCCTTGGTCCAGTTGTTTTTTTTAACTGATTTCACGCGCAGAAAAACAAAAGAAAACTAAACTAAACGGACTCCAAAATTCTAAAAGTAAATTTTCCCCGACTCCTAAAAATGAGCCGAACAAAATGAACTTTTCTCCGGACCTAAAATGCAATTTTCGAAAACGCGCATTTTTCCCTATCCAAAAAAAATGCAAACAACATCGGAAAACAAAATTTGATCTATTCATTAAATCTTCATTTTTCCTAAATTTTGGGAAAGTCGTATTATTCCCTCTCATGTTTTGACATCGGAAAAATAATTGAAGATGAAATAAATAAATCAAGTGATCCTCTTTTCAATTCGAGAAAACTCTCAAATAAGAAAATAACGAAATCTCCAACTCTCTCCGAAGGTCCTTGAGTTGCGTGAAATTTCTAGGATCAACCAAAATGCAAGAAAATATGATATGCATGATGATCTATGTATAACATTCCAATTGCAAATTTGGGATGTTACACTTCCGGGACAAACCCACAGCTACATCCCCTCCATGTAGACCCGACGTGTCTGTTTCCCCCCTCCAGGTGCGGGCGGTGGCGCCGCCCGTGAGGGTGGCACACCCCGGAGACGCGTGCCGGGCGTTTGACATGCCACCACACCACACGGTTGTGGTAGGTCATCCCATATAAACACTTGGGAGCAACGTCCCCTCCGTATAGACCCGATGCGGCTGTTTCCCCCCTCAAGGTGTCGGCCGCCAATGACGGCGCCGTCCGTGAGGGGGGGCACACCCCGGAGACGTGTGCCGCCTCTTCAGACATGCCACAACACCACCCGGCATGTATGAGGGGCCGATGCGACGCTCCGGCGGCATTGCTACCCCCAGGGCCGCCGTCCTGCCTAACCCTGGAGCGGTTGACAACAAGATCTAGCCCTTTGACTTCCCACGGACGGGCTTTGACCAGTGGACCTCTCCAGCCGGTTGTGTTAGGTCAGCCAGAGGGACACCTGGGAGAAACTTCCGGGCCAAACCCACAGCTATGTCCCCTCCATGTAGACCCGACGCGTCCATTTCCCCCCTCCAGGTGTCGGCGACGGTGCCGTCCGTGAGGGGGGCACACCCCGGAGACGCGTGCCGCCTCTTCAGACATGCCACAACACCATCCCGCATGTATGAGGGGCCGATGCGACGCTCCGGTGGCATTGCTACCCCCCAGGGCCGCCGTCCCGCCTAACCCTGGAGCGGTTGACCACGAGATCTAGCCCTTTGACTTCCCACGGACGGGCTTTGACCAGTGGACCTCTCCTCCCGGTTGTGTTAGGGTCAGCCAAGAGGGACACCTGGGAGCAACTATTCGGGCCAAACCCACAGCTAAATCCCCTTCGTCTAGACCCGACGCGTCCGTTTCCCCCTCCAGGTGCCGGCGACGGCGCCGTCCGTGAGGAGGGCACACCCCGGAGACGCGTGCCGCCTCTTCAGACATGCCACAACACCACCCCGCATGTATGAGGGGCCGGTGCGATGCTCCGGTGGCATTGCTACCCCAGGGCCCTCTTCACGCCTAACCTTGAAGCGGTTGACCACGAGATCTAGCCGGTTGTGTTAGGTCAGCCAAGAGGGACACCTGGGAGCAACTTCTGAGCCAAACCCACAGCTACATCCCCTCCGTGTAGACCCGATGCGTCCGTTTCCACCTTCCAGTTGCTGACGGCGGCGTTGTCCGTGAGGGGGGCACACCCCGGAGACGTGTGCCGCCTCTTCAGACGTGCCACAACACCACCCCGCATGTATGAGGGGCCGGTGCGATGCTCCGGTGGCATTGCTACCCCCCCCCCCCCCCCAGGGCCTCTGTCCCGCCTAACCCTGGAGCGGTTGACCACGAGATCTAACCCTTTGACTTTCCACGGACGGGCTTTAACCAGTGGACCTCTCCATCTAGTTGTGTTAGGTCAGCCCAAAGGGACACCTGGGAGCAACTTCCGGGCCAAACCCACCGCTACATCCCCTTCATGTAGATCCGATGCGTCCGTTTCCCCCCTCCAGGTGCCGGCGGCGGCGCCGCTCGTGAGGGGGGCAGACCCCGGAGACGCGTGTCGGGCGTTCGACATGCCACCACACCACACGGTTGTGGTAGGTCATCCCATATAAACACTTGGGAGCAACGTCCCCTCCGTATAGACCCGATGCGGCTGTTTCCCTCCTCAAGGTGTCGGCCGCCGACGGCGACGCCGTCCGTGTGGGGGGTCACACCCCTCCATATAGATTTGAAAAGTAAGGTATTTTTTCTTATATTAACACATGCTACATGTAAGTAAATTAAATAATAATACGTAAAAGGAACAAAAAATTATATAAGAAATGCAAAGAAAAAAAAACTATGCCGACGGCAAAGCCGTCGGCATAGCCTAGGCCAGGGCTGATGGACGGCGCGCCACGGATCGACGACGTGTCATCTGTGCCGACGGCAGCCGTCGGCATAGGTCTTGGTCAGTGCGGTTTGGATCGATGACTTGTCACCCCTATCTATGCCGACGGCTGCCCGTCTCCGTCGTCGGGATAGATCCGACGTCGTTAGCCGCCCGTCACGAGCGTGGTCGGCGGGCCTGCATGTATGCCGACGGCCAGTATATGCCGACGGCAGCTGTAGGCAGAGTCTGGGACGTTGCCGACGGGGGCCGTCGGCGTAGCCGTGGATAGCCCGACGGCCATTGTGCGCCGACGGCCTGGACCCAGCTGTCGGCATAGCTTGGAGTAGGCCGACGGGCGCCGTCGGCATCGAGCCCTGTTTCGGTAGTGGCAGTAGCACAAATCTGGCATGCTCTTCACATTTTTCATGAACTATTTGTGATTAAATAAAATGGCATTGTACACACACGCCACGAGTGGTAGCTGGTAAGTACAGCATGGGGTTTCGGAAGTACCAATTCTGGAAACGCGTAGGCAAACATTCACAGATAGACAATTTTTTTAGAATAACAGCGTTGCTCTAGCCGGCTCCGTTACTAGAATGAAGCCAGAGCATACGCATCAGCTCAGAGACCAGTCCATTAAGTAAAACTAGCTACCAAAATGTAAATAAGTCGTGCCATAATGCTACGATACCAGTTGGTGATTAATGCTGCAAAGCAACATGTCATCAGAGCTGGATGTGTTCATCCGGTGGCTTGACGGGACAAGGTGGGGCATCATGAACTAGTCGGATACCGTCCAGGCGTTCCACACTTCCACTAACGACAGAGAACAGCGTGTCCATGCAGAGCAAGCCAAATAGTACGTGGGGCAGTTAGCTTCGGAGGCACCGAAGCTGTACCAGAGCACCAACTGCGTGACCAGGATGGCACACACGTCCGTGTTGTAGCCTTGCAATCCCTGATGCCTCCTACTCCTAATCTTGCAACTTGTACCTCCGCATTGTGTGAATATATTATCTCGGTACCAATGAAAATACATCAAGGTAAGCATCGTCTGTATACATCTCCCTTCACTCTTCCTACTCACATGTGAGTTGCTTCTCTGATCTAGTGTTTAAGGAGTTTAGCTATGGCTTCCACTGACCACAACTGCTAGGACTGTGGGACAAAGTAGCCGAAATCACTCTCTAGTGGTCGACCGACCTTACTACTAGCCAGTAGTAGTATCTTGAGATATTGCAGATATATATAGGTCCATGCCATGACTATTATTAAATGAAGGACATGGTTGGTCAGAGGATTCCAATTCTCCATAAATCAAGAACTTTTACATGCTTGCAGCACCTTATGAGTGTGACCGGAAAAATGTAGAAACTGAAAACCATAAGATCACCCAAATGGCCAAAGGACTCACAAAGTAACCATTTGCAATAAAACCCCATTGTTAAGATCAAACACATGGATACTAGTACATACCCTCAGCATCGGGGGTGCACAACTCTGCATCGGGGGTGCACAACTCACACATCACCATGAGAACAGAGGAAAAGTCGATAATGATGGTGATGGAGGAGATGACCCCCACGGCGTTCAGTCGCCACCGGAGGAGAGGGGCAGGGGGTCCTCCTTCTTCTTCCTTGGCCCTCAGGGGGGAGATGGAGCTCTCCCTTAGATTGGATCTCTCTGTTGTCTTCTGTTTCTACAACCCTGTCTCTAGCAGAAAACCGTTTCTTATATTCCCAGAGATCCCTAACTCTGATTGGGCTAAAATTTTGAGGGGATTTTTATCTGGAAATTGTCTTTCTTGCGGCAAAAGAAGGGCATCAACTGACCTACGAGGTGCCCACAAGCCACATGGGCGCGCCTAGGGGGGTGGGCCCACCCTGGTGCCTCATGGGGCGCTTGAGAACCGTCTTGCATTGATTCTTCCTCCAAAAAATCACATATATTCCAAATAAATCTCAGCAAATTTTTATCGCATTTGGACTTCGTTTGGTAGGGTATTTCTGCGAAACAAAAAATATGCAAAAACAGAAACTGACACTGGGCACTAGATCAATAAGTTAGTCCATAAAAATAATACAAGAGTGCGTGAAAACCATATAAAACTCATGTAAATATAGCATGAATACTTCATAAATTATAGGTACATTGGAGACATATCAACTCGTAGAGTTGCACACTCTCATTGACATAGTCACACACGCACAACCACAGAGATGCATGCTCTCGTCGACATAGTCGCACGCGCATGACCGAAGAGTTGCACACTCTCGTCTGCGTAGTAGCTCATGCACGGCCATAGAGTTATGCCGGCGGCATAGTCGCACACGCGCAACCAAGGATTTGCACACTCTCGTCGGCGTAGTAGCTCACGCATAGCCACAGAGCTGCACACTTTTTTCGGCATAGTCGCACACGTGTGGCGGCGGAGTTGCACACTCTCGTCCACATAGTCGCGCATGCACGGCCATGGAATTGCATACTATCAGTCGCATAGGTGTCCACTCTCGTTGGCTGCGGGAGTTGCACAAGCGCGATGGAGTAGTTGCTTACAAGCAATTGCAGAGAACACCCCTGGTCGACATAGTTGCTCATGCACGGATTGCATAGTTGCACACTCTTCTCCAATAGGTTATCACGGATGGTTGCAGAGTTGCACACTCTTGTTAGCATAGTATATCGCATGATTGTGGGAGTTGCACACGCGCGATGGCATAGTTGACCCAAGCACGGACATGGAGTTGCATGCTTTCGTCGGCATAGTTTCTCACGCACGACTATGGTAGCTGCACACACACGGGAGGGGGGGGGAGTAGTTGCTCACGCACGATTGTGGAGTTGCACTCCCTGGTCGACATAGTTGCTCACGCACGGACCACAGAGTTGCACACTCTCGTCGGATAGTTTCTCACGAACGGTTGTAGAGTTGCACGTGCACGGCGACTACCAGGCAGTTGGTCCGGGCAGCAAACGAAGTTGTACATCTCACTGGTATGCGATAGTTTGGAGTGGAGGCATCATCAGCGATTACCACATGTACATGGGTTGGGGGAAATTTGCACATCGACTGCCAGGTAGTTGTACGTCAACGGCTAGACAGTTGCACCAAACGGTGACTAAATTGCACACAAAAAGTTCATCAAAAATAACTACGCGGGGATCTAGTTTCAAAGAGCACGTCGCGAGGATTCCTATAGTGAAATCAGATCTTAATTCCTATGTTCGAGCCAAAAGTAATGATTTTTTAAAAAGTTGGAAACACGAATAAGTGGGTTAACACATTACACATGTTTGTATGACTATAAACTGCACGTCCACGAATGGAGAGAAAGTTGCACAATAACTATCAGCCAGTTGCACATCGACTTCTAGAGAATTGCACCAAATGGGCACTAAATTGCACACAAAACAAGTTCGTCGGAACATACCAATGCGGGATCTAGTTTTAAAAAGCACGTCCCATGCATTCTAATGGTGAAACGTATCTTAATTTTGACGCGCGGTTTAAAAGTTATGCCTTTCTATAAAAAAAAGAAAATCTATAGAAAATGCACTCACATCTATTCACATGAGAGCTTTTGTAATTATTTCTCCTTTTTTCTGTTTACATGATACTTTCCTAGTATGGATTGGAATTTTCCTTGTATAAATATAAGAGGAGACAAATTATTTCCTTTTATATATTAGGAGACCAAATATATTTTTTTTGGCAGGCCACTCCGGAGCGCTAGGGAGCAGTCGGCCACTTCCTAGACACGTCCAAAAAATTATTACCACCTCAGATAGTCTCTACCACTTAAAAAAACGTAAGGTTTTCATTTCACCTTTTTTTTCATCACCCCTTCGTCCAACATTTCCTGTATAATAATCAATCAACTTAATTTAGTTAGGTTCGGAACCAATTTCACTTCAATTTACTTACCAAACTTCTGATCAAAATATAAAGTAATTCACAGGCAGAAATTGACGAACATTTATTTACACAATCGCATTATTATGGACAGGTAAATCACAAGGTACCATACTACTCCCTCCGTCCCATAATATAAGAATGTTTTTAAGTGACGTTCTTATATTATGGAACAGAGGGAATATAATATTTATATCCCGTTGCAACACACGGGCATTGTTCTAGTAGAAGAAAAATAAGATATGAGTGAACGGATAAGAAAAATCAAAGAAACACACCTTACTTTATTAGTAGGTCATCCATCCATTTCTTTATGTAAGGTGTATTATTTCTAGCACGGTGATCAAGGCATGTAACTATAGATAATTTAGGACCAGATTACCCCTATCTAATTCATTTATTAGCGGCAAGTAAAGCATTTAGGGAAGGAAAGAAAGAGATACATGCAATTAGGAGAGAGAGATATTTTCCTATTTTTCTCAACAAGCAGTGATACATGCAATCATGGGAGATATAATTTCCTTTTTCTAGAGGGTCAGAAACGGGATTACAGGGAATTAGAAGAAGAGCAGTGCTATGCAAATGACAGTCTGCGGACGATGTTTGGACAACAAGCCTTTCAAGCCGTTCATTCATGCCAACAAACGGGCGCCAACCATACGATGAGCCATCGTGCAGTGGTCGTCCATGCAATTCATCGTGTGTAGAGCAGTTCCGTTAGAAGAAATGCATCTTACATTGTGGAATTTTATCAAAAAACAAATACACTTTATATAGAGGAACGGAGTGTATAGGTATAACCGCTCTCGATAAATATAGACCAGTTATAATTAAATAGAACGACACTGTACACCCAAGCCATGAGTAGTACTAGCTGATAAGTACAGCATGGGGTTTCGTAGGTGCCTGTTTTGCAAAATGCGTTGGCAAACATTCTTACATTGATATTTTTTTTAGAATAACAACGCTGCTCTCCCGGGGTCCATTACTATAATGAAGCCAGAGTATACGCATCAGCTGAGAGATCAGTCCAGGAAGTAAAACTAGCTATCAAAATGTAAATAAGTGGTGCCAGAGGCCTAATGTGAAGATGCCGGTTGGTGATTAATGCTGCAAAGCAACATGTCATCAGAGCTGGATATGTCAATTCGGTGGCTTGACGAGACAAGGTGGGGCCTCATGAACTCGTCGGATACCATCCGGATGTTGCACACTTCCACTAACAGCAGAGAGCAGCGTGCCCCTGTGGATCCAGACGAAGCCAACTGGTATATGGGGCAGTTAGCTTGGCACGTGCTGAAGGTGCACCGGAGCACCAACTGCGTGACCAGGATGCCACACGCATCCCTGCCGTAGCCTTGCAATCCCTGATTCCTCCTACTCCTAATCTTGCAACTTGTACCTCCACATTGTGTGAATATATTAGCTCGGCACCCAATGGAAACACATCAAGATAAGCATCTTAGCTCGGCACCCAATGGAAACACATCAAGATAAGCATCTTAGCTCGGCACCAATGGAGACACATCAAGCATCGTCCATCTACATCTACCTTCACTCTTCGTACTCACAAGGGAGTTGCTTCTCTGATCCAGCGTTTAAGGAGGTTAGCTATGGCTTGCACTGACCACAAGTGCTAGGACTGTGGGACAAACTAGCCGAAATCACTGTCTAGTGGTCGACCGACCTTACTACTAGCTAGTAGTAGTATCTTGAGATATTGGGAAGCGGCTGTTCTGCTCGCGAGCACAGGTGAGCACTTTATCGAGACCAGTCGATGGCGAATTGGGATGTGTGTCGGTGAATTACTGACCAGCGCGTCGAGCAGTATTAAATCGCGAGGGGAGGGAATACAGCGTACTGCCGCCGTGTACACCGCCTCGGGACGGAGCCCGCGGATGGCGCCGTGACTGGGTTTCCCCTGAGCCGTGGCTCGGGACGTCAGCGGGTTACCTGATCCGTGGTTCAGGAGATCGAATCTCCGTCAGTCGGCGGTGGGCTGGCCAGTAAATGGCTACTGAGACAAACAGCGCCGCTGTCTCCCACCTCTCGACAATCTTTCTTGTGTCCGCCATTGACGCCGGCAGAGATCTGCGGAAGAAGGAGTACACGGCGGCAAGTTTCGTCGATGGAGTTCCTGATACAACCAATTAGGAGGTAAGTCAAAAATCCCCTCACCCCCGGTGCTCTTGCCCTGCCCCCAATTCCGTTGTCCACAGTGATTGTGCTTGTTCATTGTGTAAGTGGTCATGATCCATAATGGATTTGCTGGACTGCAGGTCCATGGTGATGGTGGAGGTGAATGACAACCAGCTGCAATGGAGCCGGTGCACTACCCAGCGGTTGCGACAGCAATGGAGGAGCTGTCCCCCATGGCCACTATAAGTGTTGACGGGCAGATCTGTGCGGCGGATGGGGCAGTTGTGGCGGAGGGGGGTGATGAACCGCAGGCGTCTGAGCAATCCATTGGCCAGGTTGATCCAAAAACACCAGGCTGGACTCGCAGGTAACCTCTGTCTATACTAGTTCTTGCACTGGAGACTGTTCTGTTCTGCTCTGCTCTAGGATGCATAGACATGCGGGGAAAAAATCGAATCCCTGAGGAGATGCCTCTGTCAAACGAAGCAAATAACGAATCATTTCTCATGCCCTAAGGCTACAGCAGTATAATCTTTTGTGTTCTGCCTTGCCTCAACATGGCTTTCCGGTGTCGAGCTTACAACTCGGACATCCTACAAGGTGGAATTTCAAAAAAAAAATTGTATATGTCAGTACCACCATTATTCTCACAGGTGACATCTAATAGATGTGGATTGTGTTCATCACCAACTGTTGATTTCAGTATCAAAATTTAGACATGTGTTAGTTCCCCCGTGATCAAGTGCTTCATCCAGACTGTTGGCATCTACATTACCCCATCAATACTGTCAAATTCCATGTACAGTTATTTGTTGTTGTGGTCAACATTTACGCACATATAGCACCGACACTGACCTGGCTCTGCTCGAGGCTCAACTGGTAGTTCAACCATGTGGGTCGCAGTCACACTTGTCACCAAATCGATGATAGCCACCTCCATCTATGCACCATTTGCAAATTCTCAGTTCATACATTTTCATACATGTCTGTAGTTCAACTGTTTCTTATGCGTTGCTAAAATTCCCTTTTTACAGATATGATTCATTTATTCCCACTACAATATGTTATGAAGACAAGCATTGCATGATTCTATTAATTTTTTCCTTTACTTATAGTGCTCACCGTTTGCGTCGTACAACTACTGAACCAACGAAGCAAATATCAAACCATTAGTCTCCCTTGCCCTGGGGAGATGCCTCTGTGTTTTCATACCAGCCATCGATACTCAATCTGGAACCAACGAATTATTAATATAACGGGCGCAGTAGTGATGATCTGTTTTGCAAATACTTAATTCTGATGCATGGGATGCATACCTAATCTGGTTTGAAAGAACTGGTATACCAAAACTTAAAAACATGGGGTCGAACAGAAAATGTAGGCTAGACTATAAGTTAGCTGGTTAGACAAGGTGAAAATATAGTGATCAGGCATGTAATATTTTTCAGTTGCATATTCTGGGAATTATGAAAGATTGGTAAGGGAATCAGATGGATAACAATTAGAATTGGTGTATATGTTACCCCTGACACCGTCGCTGTACCAGCGGATGTACTGGGAAAATAAAAAGGATAGTAGTCTTGGGGCGTTGACGAGGCATTGTACATAAATAGAGTAAGATGAACCGGAAGAGCATAATTTATATGGCAAGCTTCCAGAGAATGCAGATTTGAGTTAAACATTCAGCATGATGATGACGTAAAAAATCCTTGAAATGCAGTGTTAGAATTGGAGCTGCTGCTCCTGGCAGGGCTCCTTGCCCTGGGAGAACCAGTGCCCTTGAGAAAGCAATTCGGGGGTTTGATGACAAGCCGGGGAGCATTGTGATTGTACCAGAACTGGGCACAAGCTTTGATACACTTGGGGAGGCCTATTACTAAACAGTAAGACCGCGCCAAGCTACCTACGGCCCTCCATAGCGATTTGGCGCCCTTTGCCGTCGGATTAACTACATGTACGTACCTGATCGATTGCACGAGCCGTCATCCGTTCTCGTGCACCCGCGCCACGCTGCGAGCCCCGCATGCCCAACGTAGTCGGGCCGCTGCTCCCGAAACCGACCTCGGCGCGTTTACATGAACTGGGTTGTGGCTCCTAGGCTGGCTGATTCGATGGCCCAATAGGATTATCTGCTCCGGCGATGGAGCCCAACCGTCTCCCTCCCCATTTTGACGGTAGTAATGAAGATGTGCTACTCCCCGTTTACCTCTTTTATCCCCTCCAATCTTTCATAACATTGTCTGTAATCGTTTTTGTTTTCTCCTTCATCTGGTACCTGCCCCTCCATAACCGTAATACCGCATCAGATCTATCGTCCTAGCTCAATCTGGGTGATAGAGAGGGCATGTAGTCGGGCCGCTCGTAGTCTGGATGGTCGCCGCTCCGCTAGCAGAAGAGGTGTACCCTCGTCCGATCGGTCGAGACACAAAACTCTAGCTCGTGGGAGCAATGGTGGATTTCGACGCGTGCATACAATAGAGATGAGAGGCTGCCAGTGGTGAGTTCCTTTACACAGACCTCTCCACATCCCCTTCTATAGGATGACGATGGCCGGATGTAAGTGGATTGTCGTCAAATTGCAAAATATGTTAGAAACCATAGATATAGATCCTCAGTCCTGGCCATGAGTTAGCTAATTTCATTATGTTTTTCGACCAAGGGGTGTTATCTATCTACCACAATAATAAGCAGGATATCTTGGTCAAAGTTAGAAAACAAAGATGGTTTTTCAAAAAGGCTGCCATGTAAATCTAGCACTGCACCATTGCCATTTGTGATGTTTTTAGTAGTATCTGTTTATTATGGCTCGCCTTGTATTAATTTTGTAATTACTGAACATTATCATTTCTGTTAGTGGTAAATAGGGGTCTGCTTAGGAACTAATATCGGTAGATTTTTCTTTTGCGAATGGTTCCAATATTTGACCACTTGAATTATTTATGTGCGTTGCAGATGCAAGATGAAGCTATATATTCTGAGGTTTTGGGGTCTCCTGGGCACAAGATTCATTTAACAGAGCTGCTAATGTTGGATATCTAAATGCTTCGTTGGAAGCTTGCAGAAAATAATGTTTGAAGGAAAATATTTAGTCACGATATTTTTTCAGAGAAGAGCATTCTCTATCCACTGCTACTTGTTTTAAAATAATAGAGAGTAATTTACGTTTTCAGGTATAATTTCATATAATCTAAAGTTATATCAGTCCAACAATATATAGATGAACCCTTTTCCCTTAAATTATATGCATATATTTTCTTGGCACTACTGTTGTTTGGTGATGTTACTAAGTGTGTATCCAAATTAATAAGTTCGAAATGGATGTGTATCATGTCCACTAAGTGTGTCTCAAAATTAATAAGTTCGAAATGGTGATAGCTTGATAAAAAATGAGGTCCAAGTAATAGTGACCACTGACTTAGTTGCCAAGTAGTTCTATGAACATGCATCTGTTTAAGTTCTCACCAATTGTAACTTCTTTTGTATTCATCGAGTATGGTGAGTTTGTGATCATGTATAGCCTTTTGATTAACAAAATTCCAAATTCAAGAATAATCTACCTCAGAGACCAAATGAGTCTATGTAATATTTAATCACAGTTCACTTATTAGAGTCCTCCCATGGCATTTGGAATTACTAATTTGATGCAATAATCCATTCACATGTTTTGTTCTTTGCAAAAAAAAGTCCCTCTTTCAATCTACTTTATTACTTGGGTTTTGGTTTTTATTTCAAATCATTCAATTTTTAACTATGTAATTTCACATATATTGAGAAACAATTTGATTTATATATATATATATATATATATATATATATATATATATATTCAACTACTATATTTGATATCTCCATATATTTATGAAATTCTGCAAATTTTATCACCAAAACTAACGGGCGCAGCAACGCGCGCCATCATGGTCTAGTGATTTCTACAATCTCTACTCGTGGGAGAAGGGATTTGGAATAAGATATGGGAAGAGTAGGCCGAATGTGGAGAGAACAAAGTGCATACAGGAAATTGTTTGTGGATGTGCGGTATGCATTTCTATAACTTTCTGGAGTACTTTCATACATGTGTTGTTGTTGGTGGTTCGTGTAACTTGACTCGTCTATGCTTGCATTACTGGTTTCCGTGGGGTAAACCAGGTGCGGAAAAACACAAGATCATGCCGATGTGAATGCCCGGCATTAATAAGACTGCTTCGCATAAAGGACAATGGTTGGTACATAGCTGAGCACCGTGAGCAGCACAACCATTCGCTATCTCCCACATATGGGCAGACAATACACTGGCCTTCACACAAGCATATCGATGCGTACAGCAGAGACTTGGTGGAGCAGTTGCGACAGAACAATGTCAATCTAGCCAAAGTACACAGCATAATTGGAAGCTTCTTTGGTTCAATGGAAAGGGTGCCTTTCACAAAAAGAGCTCTGAAGAATTTGTGTGGTAAAATCAATAGAGAGCAGTCGGAGGATGATGTGAGGAAGACCATGGAGGTGTTTGCAGAGCTGGGCTCAAGAGATCCTCACTTCACCTATCGTGTGCAGGCAGATGAGGATGGTCGGATAGCAACTCTTATGTGGGCAAATGGGAGCAGCAGGTTGCAGTACACATTCTTTGGAGATGTCGTTACCTTTGGTACGACATACAAAACAAACCTGTACAACATGCCATTTGGTCTGTTTTCCAGAGCATCATCCTGGCCGGTGTTCTTGTCCGTGATGAAAAGGTCGAGACATTTGAGTGGGTTTTCACAGAATTCATTAGGATGATGGGTGGGACTGCACCCGAAGACAATTCTAACAGGTGTGATGCCTTGTTCTAAAGAACTATCTGTGCTAACAATTTCTGTAGTTGTTTCCAAATCATTGTTGTCTAACAGAGGTGTGTGATGTTGTGCAGATCAATGCCGGGCTATGAAGGTCGCCATTAAAAATGTGATGCCGCAGACGGCACACCGTTGGTGCAAGTGGCATGTGCTGAAGAAGGCAAAAAAATCACTTGGTTCGCTATACTCGAAGAAGAGCGAGTTCAGGGCAGAATTCCACAAGGTAGTAAATCACATGCTTACAATCGATGAATTCGAGGAAGCTTGGAAGATCTTGGTGGAGAAATATAATTTGAAGACACGTGACTACATGAGGCAGTTGTATGACATAAGACACAAGTGGGCGAAGCCTTATTTTAAAGGCGTTTTCTGTGCTAAGATGAGCAGCACCCAACGAAGTGAAAGTGCAAACCACATGTTGAAGAACTATGTACCGCCTGGCTGTCCCATGCATATGTTTGTGAAGAAATACATGAGACTTCAATTTGACAGGGAAGCCGAGGAGAACTACAAGGAGAAGCAGACACGGATAGTAAGTCATATTTTATAATGGCAACTAGATGTGTGGTAGTAACATGATCACTGATTTGATGCATCTATGTTTCAGGGTAGACCGCTGTACAGAGCAAACTTAGCTATAGAGAGGCATGCTGGTAAGATATACACTCGAGCTATGTTCGAGCAGTTTGGATATATTCTTTATGAGTGCGGCGCATACCAAGTGGAGGAGCTGGAGAAAGGAAAACTGTATCTTGCCATTCATACCAAGGCTGGTAGGAGGGAGAAGTGGTGTAGGGTGTCGTATAAGGTAACTATTCTTGAAGGAGGTGATGAATTTGACTGTGAGTGCGGGCAATTTGCGCACATGGGGCTGCTTTGCAGCCATGTTGTGAAGGTATGGTAACTGCTGAAAATTAAGCATCTCTTATTGTAGATATGCATACAATGCGTGCAATCTGCTGTGTACTAGGAGAGCAAAACTGATCATTGCAGGTGCTGGATTTCATCCATGTTACAGAGATACCGCAGAAATACATTATGAAGCGATGGACCAGGAACGCACGAGACATACTACTAGCTCACCTTACTCAATATCAGAGAGATAATGCTCACAACAATCCATTCAGCTTCAGGCATTTTAATATGTATATGCATGCCATGGAGTTGGTTCGGATGGGCGATGCAAGCATGGAAGAATATGACAAATTCATGACTCCCATCAAGGATTGCATGGTCCAAATGGAACCATTCTCGAAAATAAGGAGTGTGCTCGGACTGGAGGACAGGATTGGTCAGCATGGAGATGGTGCTACTGACCAGGCGAATGCTGATCAGCTTGCTGCCCATACGACAGTAGTTGCGGCAAGTGGAGGTGCAGGCTTCGGAAATGTGAATGATGATGCTACTTCCGCAAATGAGAGTGGGAACAGACTAAGTGGCTTGTTGGCGCCAAAGAAAAGGAAAGAAATAGGGCGCCCGACAACTAGCCGTGAGAAGGCACCATACGAGGGGCTCAGCAAGCGGACCAGGTTCTGTAGCATATGTCGGCAGCAAGGGCACAAGAGGACTACTTGCCCGGACCGGGGTGATGCGCCAAAGCCTGTTCGGAAACCAGCGAGGTGCAAAAATTGTGGAGTTCAAGGTCACAGGCGAAACAACTGCAACAAAGTGGGTGATCTGTGGGTTGTAGGCGTGTGAGCGCTTGGAAGGAACTATTTAGACTAGAGATCTGTAGTACTGAATGTGTGGTTCAGTAATTATGTCGGTAGAATTTATGAAGTTTCATGCTTGCTGAGTGTATGCAGCTGATATGCATGCGAAAAAGCAGTTATGTGGAATCTAAAAAATGATGTACTGTTGAACTGGTCTGCATCTAAACGTATGGGGGGTTTGCATAAATCAAACTTAAGTATTTTGTGAATTCTTGTACAACCTACTGATGGTTGTGAGTATTGACTCAGTGTGCATATATATGATTTATTTGGCAGTATGCTGACGCATATATGGAAATTGCATGACTGGGAAGCATGAAATGAGAGAAAATGAAATTGTGAATACTGAAAATGAAATCGGACCAGTCTACGGGATGAGAAGAGATTGAAGGAGGAGAAAGCGGAGGAAGGCAGCGAGGTTATTAGGCTTGAATGAAGACGAGCAGTAATAAATGGGCACACTCGACATTAGTCCAGAATCTGCGCCCTTCCGGCCCAGTCTGTTAGTGGGCATCTGATCCATAGCCCAGGTAGCTCACGCCGTAACGAGCCGGCAATGACAGACGTGGGCCCTTACAACTGTTCACCACAGGGAATACGGGAATAATACCTGGGCCAATACAGAGTGGGTTGTGGATCACGAGGATTGCCGGTGGCTGGGATACCGAGACCACCTGTGCTCGAGCACAGAAGATCACTTTCGGAGATATTGCAGATATATAGGTCCATGTCATGGCTATTATTAAATGAAGGACATGGTTGGTCAGAGGATTCGATTCTCTTGAAATCAAGAACTTTTGCATGATTGCATCAGCTTATGAGTGTGACCGGAAAAATGTAGAAACTGGAAACCGTAAGATCACACAAATGGCGAAAGGACTAACAAAGTAACCATTTACAACATAAATCCATTATTTAGATGGATCCTCCAAAAAAAAGTCCAATCTAATTTATCTATGGTTATACAAGGTAGAATTCCTTATTTACCTATAATATGCCCAACTTTACAAGGATATAATTTATCGTCACTCTTTTGGGAAAATCAGGGCCGGTAAATATCCAAACGTGTGTGCATTCCTCCCTGAAATTCTGGGAAAGACAAGACATGCTGGTCAGAAACTGATTTCAATGGTTGGATTCAGTATATGTACAGTTATATTAGCTAGATTTAAATCACTCAGAGCACGTGATTGGTCGCACCGGTTTAGAGCCCACAAAGCAGAACACTCAATTTAATGCAGGAGAATAGATAATACATGTGCCGGTAAAATGTCCGAAATCCCTACAGCCTCTTCTCCATGAAGTGATGTTTTCTAGTTCCTAGTCAAATAACTTGGGCATCATCCGATCATGCAGTTGCATCACCAGACATTAGCACACAGAGTAAGCAAAAGAAAGTGATGCGCAAATGATCGAATGAATATGAATACTGTAAGAAGGAGCTGGGAAAGCACACTCAGATGCATGCATCCAGTTTATTTTCTCACATCGGTGACGTGACATGAGTTCAACAGTAATGCATATGTATGTTCCTCGAGTCTCGACTAATGTCTGGTGATTAGGAATGTACTTTCCTGCAGTACTTCACACAGTGATTAGGAATGTACTTTCCTGCAGTACTTTGTTGTCTTTGATCTTCGAGCTAAATGCATGCCATTCATACTTTGCTGCACTACTTTGTTGTCTTTGATGTTTCTCACTAATACCATACCAAAAACAACATAGATAGCATACAATTAATTTGGCTAAATCCCTCAATGAAAACCTAATCACAATTTCCCGCGGCAACCAGGGGGCGTGACCCTAGTAGAGTATCTATTTCTCCCCTGTCCTGGTTTTTGACTCTGAAACAACATCTGTTTCTCCTCTGTCCTGGTTACTGAGACACATTTGACTCCGAAGTTACACCCATTCTGACATGATGAAATTTGCCCTAGAGAAGGGAACAGAGCATTACTAAACATTAGCCCAGACATACTTAGCAGGAAAAAAGAAAATGGTAAAAAAAACAAGGGAATTACCTCCCGAAAGAAATGCGTTACCAGAGACTTATCAGCAGTATTCTTATTCTTTGGATTTTATCAAAGTCATCCTGCCACACAGTGACAAAGTTCGTCCTTTCCAACTATCTAGCCTTACTTTATGTTTCTCTTCTAGTGCAACCTGTTAGACGCATGTAATTTTTTGCAACGGACTAGCACTCCAAGATATTTGACAGGCCCGGGTGACATTGGAAGGAATAATTCATATGGTTCGCAGTCCTACAAACCAAACGAGCAATAGAATTATATTTCTAAGAAGATTTCTTAAAAAAATTCTATGAAAATCCATTGACCCAAAACAAGAATTATGAATCACCGCATCTATTCCCTGGTTCAGTTACAGATACATATACACAGGCGTGATCCCTACATGCAGGCCACGATGAGATGATGGCGATTGACTAGGACGCCCTACACTCTAGGCGCTATGGTTACAACAGAATGAACGGTACACTGTTACATGGAATACATACAACGTGACAGTTCAACACCAAAGAAGGTAGCTATGCAACTCAGCAATATATGGCGATTATTATTGTTCTCGTCCTCGGACAGTTAAACACCACAACCATCTCAATTAGACCGTAGACCATTATAGCAGTAACACGAATCTCACCGGCTCTTCACATCTTTCATGAACTATTTATGATTAAATAGAACGACACTGCACATGCACATGCGAACACTAGAAGTATTAACTAGTAAGTACAGCTTGTGGTTTCGGAGGTGTCAGTTTCTCAAGTCTCGGATGAAGGCAAATACGTAGGCAAACGTCCATAGATAGATGATGTGTAGCGCTGCAAATTACAGATACACAGCCATGTCATCAGAGCTCATGCATGTGGTGATCCCATGGTTTGACACGACAAACTATTTGGCTTGACGTCTTGAACTCGTCGGGCTCGGACACTATCCTCCCGTTCCGCACTTTCGCTAACGACAAAGAGAGCGTGTCACTGTGGATCCGAAGGCTGACTTGTATCGGGAGCTGTTAGCTTGCGAGGCGCTTTATGTGAGCCATTGAAAACACCGACCATATTTTCTTTCTTTACTCTCTGGCTAAATTCGTGTGGAGTTGTATTCGCTTCCGGCTGCAAGTGAACTGGAACCCTTCGTCCTTCGTGGACTTAAGGAGACTTTCCAGCGCTTATCTGGTGCATCTAAAAGGATTTTCTGGGTTGGGTTTGTGGTGATCTGTTGGTCGGTCTGGACTATTCGCAACAAATTTACCATCGAGCTTTCCTTCCCGGCTAATTCTATGAGTTGCTTATTTAAAACTGGTGTATTTCTGCAGCAGTGGAGATTATTGATTAAGGAGGCGGACCTCGAGGCTTTTGACGCTATGACATCCAAGATTCGGTCCACGGCTTCCTCCTTGATGCAACGGATTCGGTCGGCGCCTTAGTTCTGCTATCTTCTTTCCTGTCTTTTGATTGCTGGCCTGCATGCCAGGATTGGCTCGTTTGCCATGTATGCTAAACTCCTTTCTGTTGGTTGCTATTGTGTTGGCTTGGGTGGTGGTGGTTGCTTGTGATACTCTGCTTGGTGGCTTTATTTATAAAGTTGGGTGTATGCCTTTTCTTTAAAAATTCCTAATGCCTCCTACTCCTAATCCTTCAACTTCTACTACTGCCGCATTGGGTGAATATATTAGCTCGGCACGAATGGGAACACAGCAAGATAAGCATCGTCCATATACATCTTCCTTCACTTCCTAGTCACAAGTTAGTTGTGTATTTGTTGTGTTATGAATAAATACATATCTCACCTTCTCTCCTCCAACTTATAAGGAGGGTAGTTATGGCTTGCATTGAGCAAAGTCCTGGGACTGCGGGCCAAAGTAGCCAAAATCACTCTCAAGTGGTAGACCGACCTTACTAGCTAGTAGTAGTATCTTGAGAGACTGCAAATATATATAGGTCCATGTCACGACTCTTATCAAATAAATGAAGGACATGGTTGGTCATAGGATTCTGATTCTCTTTAAGTCAAGAACTTTTACATGATTGCAGCGTCTTATGAGTTGTGGCCGAAAAATGTAGAAACTGGAAACTATAGGATCCCTAAATGGACAAAGGACTCACTAAGTAACCATTTACAACAAAACCCACCATTTAGCTGGATTCTCTGATGGAGCGGTGATTCAACCTACACACAGATGGTGATGGATCTTGACGGCGTGGTGCAGTGCAGATTCGGAGTTCGCTGTGGGAGGATGGACTCACGCAGGAGGACGACGCTATCGGGCGTCGTGGTGGTGTCGATGGCAGAGAGACCTGGTACAGTACATGCAACAGTACAGCTCTGAATTGGTGGCAGGTGGCTACGGCGGCCTCATACCTGGCAAGCGTCCTGGTTGAGGAGTGCGCCGGACTGGTAGGTGCCCCATATCCGGCAGGCGTCCTGGTTGGGACCTCAGGTCTTAAATATTTAGGTTTGGCTGCCATGTCTGTTTGGTATTAAGCCCAGACTATCTGCGCCCCTTCATCAATTGGATAGGTGTAGCGACAGTTGTTGCTTAGACGGTGACTTTAGTCTTGCTGTTGTATGGCTTTATAAGGTCTTGTGAGAATAATTAATAAAGTGACCGTATGCATCGCCCAGATGCAGAGGCCGGGGGTCATCATCCTTTTCTTAAAAAAATTAGCTGGATTCTCCTAAAAACGCCCAATCTGATTTATTTATGATTATGCAAGGTAGCATTCATTGTTTGCATATAATATGCCAAACTTTACAGGTATATAATTTATCATCACTCTCTCGGAAAAATCTGGACCCGTAAATATCCAAACACTTGTGCATGCCTCCCCAAAATTTGGGGGGAAACAAGGCATACTGGTCACAAATTCATTTCAATGGTTGGATTCACTATATGTAAAGTCATATTCACTATATTTAAATCACTCAGAGCACATGATTGGTAACTGTATCCAACAAAACAGAACGTCCATTTTAATGGCAGGAAAATGGATAATATATGTCCAGTGACACGTCCAAAATCCCTACATCTTCTCAATGAACTGCCATTTTCTAGTTCCCGGTAATAACTTGGGCATCACGGATCATTCAGTTGCAACACCAAACATTAGTGCACAGAGTAAGTGAAAGAATGCAATGCACGAATGATCAGATGAATGCTTAATGAATACTTTTAAGGAGCTGGGAAAGGACACTCAGACGTCCACAGGTGCTTCATTCGGTGATTGGAAATGTACTTTGCTGCACTACTTTGTTGTCTTCAATCTTCGATCTAAATGCATGCCATTCCTTGTTTCTCGCCCATGCTTATTGCAACATAAGAGCATCTTCAACAGACGCGCGGTTGGGCGGCACGCTAAATTTTTTTGCAGCGCCAAAATAGTCTTTTTGCGTGTGGGAGCAACGAAGAGGTTTGTCAGATACACAAAAACACCAATCCGGCAGCCCCACCTGTAGCAGACCAGATTTTGCAGCGCGCGCGAGTGGGCGCACCGAATACGCAGCGCGCGACGCCGTATTCCCCAGCGCGCTGAACCTTGCTTACCAAGCGCGGGATCTTAGCACGGTTGCTGAAGCGCTAGTTTTGGTCGCGCGCGCTATATAGCTGTTTTTTCCAGCGCGCGGCTTATCTAGCACGTCTATTGGAGATGCTCTAACAATAGATGAAATGCAACTAATTTGGCTCAAACCATCAATGAAAACCTAATCACAATTATGTGCAGCAACAAGCGGGCTTGGTCTAGTACAATATCTATTTTCTCCTATGTCCTGGTTATTGAGACACGTTGGTCTCTGAAATAATATCTACTAGTAGAATGCCCGTGCGTTGCTACGGGCTATATTGTATATAAATGAATCAAATAAATGATTAAAGTCATCTTGAAGATCAAAGCTCATTTCTCCTTCAGACATACGGGTGTGTTTGGATATTAAACTGGCGCCTAGCGGACCAGTCAAAATCCAATCATTTGGACAGTTTCGGTTCCCTCAAATCCAACCATATTGTTGGTGAAGTATGGTTGTCTAGACTATCTGTCATGTTATCTCCAATAGGCAGTCCCGACCAGGATGGCACACACGTATGTGTTGTAGCCTTGCAATCTCTGATGCCTCCTACTCCTAATCTTGCAACTTGTACCTCCGCATTGCGTGGATATATTAGCTCGGCACCAATGAAAATACATCAAGATAAGCATCGTCCATATACATCTTCCTTCACTCTTCCTATTCATAAGTGAGTTGCTTCTCTGATCCAGCATATATTTAAGGAGGTTAGCTATGGCTTGCACTGACCACAAGTGGTAGGGCTGTGGGACAAAGTAGCCGAAATCACTCTCTAGTGGTCGACCAACCTTACGGCTAGCTAGTAGTAGTATCTTGACATATTGCATATATATATATATATATATATATATATATATATATATATATATATATATATATATATATATATATATAGGTCCATGTCATGGCTATTATTAAATGAACGACGTGGTTGATCAGAGGATTCCGATTCTCTTTAAATCAAGAACTTTTGCATGATTGCAGCTGCTTATGAGTGTGACTGGAAAAATGTAGAAACTGGAAACCATAAAATAAGCCAAATGGCGAAAGGACTCACAAAGTAACCATTTACAACACAAACCCATTATTTAGGTGGATTCTCCTAGAAATGTCCAATCTAATTTATCTATGATTATGCAAGTTAGCCTTCCTTATTTGCATATACTATGCCCAACTTCACAAGTATAAAATTTAGAGAAAAGTTCACTTTATAACCCTCAACTAAACACAGTGTTTGATTTACCCCCCTCAACTTCAATACCGATTAGAATACACCCTAAACTATTGAAATCGCGTACTTCACCACCCTCACACAGTTACACAATGGTTTTGTTTTGAGGTGGCATCCAATTGACCAGTCAATGCTGATGTGGCAATATAGTAAGCATAAAATTAACAAAAGGAGACCGTTCAAAAAAAATTAACAAAAGGAGTGGCGGCTCCAACATGTCAGTCTATAATATGCTAACGGGGGATTACCCCAAACAAATCACACCAAGTCTAGGCCCCCTGTCGGTGTCTCACCAGCCCTTTCAACACCGGCAAGCGCGCACGCGGCGTCTCTCGGTACAGCGCAGGAGCACGCGAGAGCTGCACGAGCAGGCGGGAGAGCATGCTAGAGCGGGCACGTCCGAGGAAGCAAGCACGGCGGCTGCCGGAGCTAGCAGGAGAGAGGAGCCAGCCCCCTTTGGATCGAGCACGCGCACAATGCAAAACACGCAGCAACGCACGCACACTCTGAGCACACACACAACGAGAAGATCATGTATGGACACACACAGAACGTACGCATGGTTCCAAGAAGCAAGCAGAGCACCCAGCGGCACACACTGCACGCATGCATGAATGTACCTTGCCGTCGCATGAATGTACCTTGCCGTCGTTCCGTTCGAGCCGGGTGGGGCATGCATGTATGTACCTTGCCGTCGTTCCGTTGGAGCCGGGGGAACTGCCCACCGTCTTTGCACCTGTTTCTCAGGAGCTGACTTTGCGGCCGCATCGGGACGCCACCACACAGCTAGTGCCGCTCGACTGGGGAGGTGCGCACGCCAGCACTGTATCTCGGCCCAGGCGAGAGAGCTAGTCCAAGGCGAGCGCTGGAGGACGCCGATGCAGGCGCCACGTGGGCCGGTTAGCGGGTTCTGGACTTCTGGAGCCAAGGATGTTGCCGGAGCACCGCCGCACACCGAATGGGTCGTCGACTAGCACGGCTCTTTTAGAAAAATCTGGTCCGGTAAATATCCAAACGTTTGTGCATGTCTCCCCAAAATTCGGGGAAAGACAAGGCATACTGGTCAGAAATTGATCTCACCGACCGATGCTACTGCACCATAACAGAAACAACATAGATGGCATACAACAAATTTAGCTAAAACCCTCAATAAAAACCTAATCACAATTTCCCGCGGCAACCAGGCATGTCCCTAGTACAGTATCTATTTCTCCCCTGTGCTGGTTTTCGACTATGAAACAATTTCTCCTCTGTCCTGGTTACTGGGACACGTTCGACTCTGAAGTTACACCCGTTCTGACATGAAGAAATTTTCCCTACAGAACAGAACGTAGCACCGCTAAACATTAGCCCAGACATACTAGCAGGAAAAAACAAAAATGGCAAAAAATAAAAAACAAGAGGATTACCTCCCGAAAGAAATGCGTTACCATAGCCTTATTATCAGCGGTATTCTTTGGATTTTGTCAAAGTTATCCTGCCACAAAGTGACAAAGTTTGTCCTTTCCAGCCCTCTGGCCTTACTCTATGTTTCTCTTCTAATGCGACCCTGTTAGCCGCATGTAATTTTTTGCCACGGACTAGCACTCCAAGATATTTGACAGGCCCGGGTGTCATTGGAAGGAATAGTTCATATGGTTCGCAGTCCTACAAACAAAGCGAGCAATAGAATTATATTTCTAAGAAAAAGATTTCTTCAAAATTTCTAAGGAAATCCATTGACCCAAAGAGGCTAGCTATATATGCAACTCGGCCATTATTATTGTTCTCGTCTGAACGGACAGTTAAACACCACAACCATCTCGATTAGACCGTAGACCCCCTCGCAAAAGAAAAAGATTAGACCGTAGACCATTATAGCGGTAACACGAATCTCGCCGGCTCTTCACATCTTTCATGAACTATTTATGATTAAATAGAACGACACTGCACATGCGAACACTAGAAGTAGTAGCTAGTAAGTACAGCTTGCGATTTGGGAGGTGCCAGGTTCTCAAGTCTCGGATGAAGGCAAATACGTAGGCGAACATCCATATATAGATGGAGATGATGTGTCGCGCTGCAAACTATAGCGCCATGTCATCAGAGTTCAGTGTGGTCATTCCATGGTTTGACGCGAAAACTATTTACCTTGACGTCTTGAACTCGTCGGGCTCGGACACTATCCTCCCGCTCCGCACTTTCACTAACGGCAAAGAGAGCGTGTCCCTGTGGATCCGAAGGCTGACTTCTATGGGGAGCTGTTAGCTTGGGAGGTGCCGATCGAAGTTGCACTGGAGCGTCTATTGGATGACGATCATGCCACAAAGGTCTTTATCGTAGCCTTGCCATCCCTGATGCCTCCTACTCCTAATCTTGCAACTTGTACCGCCGCATTGCGTGAACATATTAGCTCGGCACACCAATGTGAACATATCAAGATAAGCATCGTCCATACACATCTTCCTTCACTTCCTACTCACAAGTGAGTTGTGTATTTGCTTTGTTATGAAGAAATACGCATCCTAGCTTCTCTCCTCCAACTTATAAGGAGGGTAGCTATGGCTTGCATTGAGCAAAGTCCTGGGACTGTGGGACAAAGTAGCCGAAATCACTCTCTAGTGGTCGACCCACCTTACTAGCTAGTAGTAGTATCTTGAGAAAGTGCAGATATATATAGGTCCATGTCACGACTACTATCAAATAAATGAAGGACATGGTTGATCAGAGAATTTTGATTCTCATTAAGTCAAAAACTTTTACATGGTTGTAGCATCATATAAGCTATGGCCGAAAAATGTAGAAACTGGAGACTGTAGGATCCCTATGGCCAAATGACTCACTAAGTAACCATTTACAACAAAACCCACCATTTAGCTGGATTCTTCTAAAAACGCCCAATCGAATTTATCTATGATTATGCGAGGTAGCCTTCCTTGTTTGCATATAATATACCCAACTTTCCAAGTATAAAATTTATTGTCACTCTCTCGGGATAAATCTGAACCCGTAAATATCCAAACGCTTGTGCATGCCTCCCCAAAATTTGTGGAAAACAAGGCATACTCGTCACAAATTGAATTTTTTTTGCGGGTGTCACAAATTGATTTCAATGGTTGGATTCACCATGTTTAAAGTCATATTCACTAGATTTAAATCACTCAGTACACATGATTGGTAAGTGTATCCCACAAAACAGAACACCCATTTTAATGGAAGGAGAATGGATAATACATGTCCGGTGACACGTCTAAAATCCCTACAGCATCTTCTCCATGAACTGCCATTTTCTAGCTCCCAGTAATAACTTGGGCATCGGATCATGCAGTTGCATCACCAAACATTGGGGATTTGGGCCCCAGGCCCCTTGGGCCCAAGCCCGGGGCGTGGCTTTTTTGTAGTTATTACCTAGCCATGTTTTCTGAATGGGCCCGGGGCTTAGCCCAAAACACAGCCAGGGCCCAGGTTGTCCATCTTCACACTCGCGCAGGCAGCCCAGCTCGCCCTCGACGCGCAGACCAGTCACGCCCCGACTCCTCGTCGCCCGTCCACTGCTTGCCTGCGCCCTCCGCCGCTCGTGACGGCCGCCGGTGACTCCGCCGTTCGCCCGTGCCCTCCGCCGCTCGTGACGGCCACCGGTGACTCTGCCGCTCGCCCGCGCCCTCCGCCGCTCGTCCGCCTGGCCTGCTCCGCTACTCGCCCCGCCGTGCGTCCGGCCGTCCCCTGCTCGCCTGCTGCCCTGCTCCGCCGCTCGCGCAGCCCAGCTCGCCGCCTCGCCGCTCTGCTAGCTCCTGCTCTCCGCCACACGCAGGACTGGCACACGCCGTCTGCTCTCTGCTGCCCAGGATAAGTGGCTGGGTACACCAAGACTATAACTTGTTGTATTCTGGACATTTTTGGTCGGCTAGACTGCTGTAATGTTTGGATTTGCTACTAGTAGTGATTATCAAACATTCAATTTACTTGAATTGTATTCGAATGTGAATGTTGTTGTTGCCACAGTTACTATCAATTCCATTTCGTTTTATAGAAATAAAAGATGAAGAGATAGAGCATGAATGGTTTGCTGTCAAAATTTGGCTAGCCAAATGTTGGCATTGCCAAATATTGGTAATACCAAGACTTGCCAACTATTGGCAATTTTATGTGAGATAGGCAAGCTAACTCGACAACCAACCAACTAGTAGCCAAATTTTGGCTTGCCAATTTTTGGCACCAAACCAATTGTGCTCATATTTTTCATCCGTGGCCACAACAGAAGTGTGCAATATTGAGCGAGAAATATTTGTAAAGATTGATGATGATGCTATTATATATCGCTTTCAATCCTATAAATCTTGCAAAGGAATTCTACCTCCTCATAGTAGTAAGTTTTCAACTTTGTACAATGTTAGTTGTTTCACTTGATGTTTATGTCTTCTCTTATGATTTGTAAAGTTTGCTTTTGATTTCTCTAAGGTGTTGGCTCTTCTTCCACTGTTGATCAAGTTATGGAAGACTCTGATGAAGCAAGCCATTGATTTGATATTCTTTTTACTGCACGTATTGTTCATAGTTTTTGTCATCTTTTTATCTATTTTGTTGTATCTCTAAGAATTGATTTTAAATTTTTGGTGCAATTCAGAGAGGTAGCTATAGCTTGATGGACATTAAGTTTTTCTCTCGCGCTGAAAAAAAAAATTAGGCCCCGGGCTTGCTCCAATCCTGGATCCGCCACTGTCCACAGGTGCTTCATTCGGATTGGAAATGTACTTTGCTGCACTACTTTGTTGTCTTCAATCTTCAATCTAAATGCATGTCATTTCTTGTTTCTCGCCGATGCTTACGGCACCATAACAATAGATGACATGCACCTAATTTGGTTCAAACCATCAATGAAAACCTAAACACTATTTTCTGTAGCAACCAGCAGGCATGGCCCTAGTATTCTACTTCTCCTTTGTCTTGGTTATTGAGACACGTTCGTCTCTGAAACAATATCTATTTCTCCTCTGTCCTGGTTACTAAGATGCATTGGACTCTGAAGTCACACTCTTTTTGACACGATGAAATTTGCCCTGCAGAAAAGAACAGAACAGAGCACCACTAAACATCAGCCAGACATACTTAGCTGGAACACGGAAGTGGCAAAAAGAAAAACCAAGAGGATTACCTCTCCAAAGAAATGCGTTACCAGAGACTTATCGGCGGTATTCTTTGAACTGAAGAACAGCTGATTCGCATATTGTATCTTTATATTTGGAATGTTGACTTTTGAGAAATAATCATCAACAACAACTCTAGGAGTCCAGATTTCCATACATTTCATGACAAAGACACGACAATCATTCCTAAAAACCAAATAAAGAGAATATCAATACAAGAAAACGTATTTCATAAATGTCTGGCAATAGACATCAAGAAACACCTGGCTGTAGATAGCATTACCCGTTTCCTTGTCTTGGCATAGCAGGATAGAGGATTATGAAATTATCAAAGCTATACTCTAGACCAACTATCTCCTTCCACAAATGTTTGAAATTACCAACCTAAATTACAGGAAATTTGCTAAAGGTTGACGTGCTGCTTGATGAGACCTGCCATTTTTATTTTATTTTTTGGAAAAAATGATGAAACCTCCTAATTTTTTTTTGAGAATCGTGAAACCTCCTATATAGGATGCGGGCGGCGGTCAAGTTGAGGTGGCTTCGGAAAGAGCATGCAAACTCGGCCGGCCCATTTGAACAGAAAAGGCAACAGAATGACACTTTAGCGAGTGGAAGATGTTCTGTAGCGCCCGGATTTACTGTAGCTATCCATACTGTAGCATTAAATTTACTACTCCCTCCGTCCGCGAATAAGTGTACATCTAACTTTTGTTCTAAGTCAAAGTTTTAAAATTTTGACCAACTTTGTAGAAAATAATAGTAACATATATGACATCAAATTGATAGATTATCAAAGTACATTTCAAAATGAATCTAGTGATACTAATTTGGTGTCATAAATGCTTTTACTTTTTCCTAGAAAGATGGTCAAAGTTTTAAAACTTTGACTTAAGACAAAAGCTAGATGTACACTTATTCATGGACGGAGGGAGTACTCCTGTATCGGACTGTTTTTTCTTCGAACATTTTAAAGTACACACTGAAAATTTGTAATATACGTTGAACATTTTCTTAATATACAATGAACATTTTGATAATGCATTCGGAACATTTTTTTAATATACCACGAATATTTTTTAAATACAGTGAACTTTTTTGTAAAATACGGTGAACACATTTTGAACACAAATTGAATACTTTCTAAATATGTTGAACATTTTTCCATAATATAAGATTAACATTTTATAATGAACATTTATGTAATAGGCGCTGAACTTTTTATATGTCACACAAAGAATAGAGGAAAAAACATAAAAGAAAAATAACGAAAAAGAGAAGTAACAAAAGGAAAAAGGAACCCAAAAATACCAGAAAAAACCATCGAAAAACAGGAAAACATTGAAAAAAATCGGAAGCAAAAAAACAGAGAAGAAAAACTAAAAAAATAGATGAAACAGAAGCAACAGGGAACAAATAACACATGATTCCATACGTGGGCCAGCCCAAGCGGAGGCGCGCCTCAACGAAGCCACGACAATTTGACACTCATGAGCGTCAAAATAGGATCTGCCCTGCTTGACAGCCGTCATATCCTCATCCTGCTGCCACCATGACACCATGTATATGTTCGAAATCACTAATTAAGAAGTACTCGTTGCAAAGAACACCTCACTTTTCCAGGCCGCGACAAGTAGCATACATGTAACACGTCACTTGTCGCAACCTGAAAATTTTCCTTTTTTTTCGTAGATCTGTTTATTCAAAACGTTTTATCTTTTAAACCGTGTGTCCAAATCTCGAACCGTTTTCACCATTGAATTCCTCGCGTCGAGATTTTTAAAACTAAATCCCGTGTTGATAGGTTTTGATGAACTTTATTTTTCACGAAAAAAACTAGGCGAAAAAACCGAACCGGGAGCATGTTTTTTCTCTTTCCGAAAAAGGCACGCTCGTGCCTCTCGCGAAATCACACCCGTGCCTCTCGTGAAAGCAAAACCATGACTCTCGTGGAAGAAAAAAAATATAGAAAATGCGTTTTTTTCCGTTTCCGAGAAGCACGGCCGTGACTCTCGCGAAAGCACAACTCTGCCTCCCGCGGAAGCAAAAACCGCGACTCTCGCGAAAGAAAAAAAATAGAAAACACATATTTTTTCCCCTTTCTGAGAGGCACGGCCGTGACTTTCGCGAAAGCACAACCGTGCCTCTCGCGGAAGCAAAACCGTGACTCTCGCGAAAGAAAAAAAAACAGAAAACGTGTTTTGTTTTTCCCTTTCCGAGAGGCACGGCCGTGACTCTCGCGAAAGCACAAATGTGCCTCTCGCCGAAGCAAAACCGTGACTCTCGCGGAAGAAAAAGAAAGAAAACATGTTTTTTTCGTTTCCGAAAGGCATGGCCGTAACTCTCGCTAAAGCACAACCGTGCCTCTCGCAGGAAAAAAACCGTGACTTTCGCGAAAAAAAGAAAACGCATTTTTTTCGCGTAATTTTTTTTCGATTTTTTTTATCGAGAAGCTAAGGAAGACCGGTGGAAAACCAAAACGTCAAAAAACCCAGAAAAAAACCGTTTAAAAAGTCGAAAACGCGTGCGGAAAAATAAAAATAAAATAAAATCCGGAAGGAGCGTCCAGAGCGCGACACGTGGCAAATGACTGAGAGCGCGCCAAGTGACGCAGATCGTTGCGATGCTGCCGAAAGAGCGCTCGTTAACTAGTTGCTCCCGCATATGTCAGGCTGGATGTGTCGAGCGGGATTTTGGCCCGGCTCGTGGCCCGTTATGGATCAGACCGCACAGTCCTGTCCTAGTAAAAAAATCGGTTGGTCCGAGAAAACGTCGGCCCAATCCGGACTTTAACCAGTCTGCTCGGTCGGACCGAGAAAAGGCCCAACACACGCACGAGCACACTTTGTTCGTTCGCTCGCTCAATCCCGGTACCGCCGCTGGCCACTTCCTCCCCTTCCCTGCCTCCCATCTCGTCGCTGCCATCGACCATCTCCTTCCCCTACCTCCCCGGTGACACCTTACGTTCGAGATGGAGCGCCAGCGCACGCACAGCTGGGTGTAGGCAGACCACTAGCAGAGCATGCACGGCCACCGGCCTCCCCGCAACGAACAACCTTGTCTAGAAGGTCGGCAACCTTTAGGTTTCCTTCCCCATGCAAGAACTCTGCCAGATTCACCCCAAAGTCGTCGCCATCATCCTCCAGCTCCAAGTCCAGGCACCACCGTTCATCGTCAATTACCTCGCCGTCACTGCTTCCGCAGCCTCATCAGACCTCCCCCATCGAGTTCTCGGGGAGTCAACGTATATTTTCCCTTCATTTCCCCCTTTGATTAGGACCCGTAGTTGTGAATTGCCATCGTTGCCGACGCCATGTCACTACCACCTCGCCGTGTCCGGTCCTCTCGGTCCGGCCCATGCTTTGACACCACCGGTCCGGTCCCTGAAAACAGGACCACGAAGCTGCTAGGTTCGGTCCGGTCCACTCTGATGCATATGCAGGCGGATCAAGATTGAACCAACAAACATGCTTACTGTGGACAAGTTGTGGTTCTTCACATATAGTAACGACATGATGTTGTAAGGAAGGTAGGCATGTACAATATATTTAAATGAGATTTGGTCATACGGAACATGAATATATTGTTGGATTACTAATTAAGATCCACATAGTTGGAATAAACATATTCAATATAAGTTGCATGCATGGTTGCCTTTTGAAGTACGCAGTTTCAAATGCATGGTGGCATGGTTAGATATTAAGAGAAGTATATTTAGTTATAATGGTTCATGGTTCTACGAACCAGACAAGCATTAGAAAAATTTCTAAGAAACAAATCATCCAAAGTTCCTATGGAAATCCTTTGAACCAAAGAGAGGCTGGCCCTTCCAGTTATGCAACTCAACAATACGGCAATTATCGTTGTTGTGGTCTCGAAGTTAAACACCACAACCATCTAGATTAAATCTCTTATCATTACGGCGGTAGCACAAATCTGGCATGCTCTTCACATTTTTCATGAACTATCTGTAATTAAATAAAATGGCACTGTACACACAGGCCACAAGTGGTAGCTGGTAATTAAGTACTGGATGGGGTTTCAGAGATGCCAGTTTTGGAAAATATGTAGGCAAACACTCATAGATAGATAAAAATTTTTAGAATAACATCGCTGCTCTCCCGGGCTCCATTACTGGAATGAAGCCAAAGCATACGTATCAGCTCATAGACCAGTCCGGGAAGTAAAACTAGCTACCAAAATGTAAATAAGTGGTGCCAGAGGCCTAACATGACAGATTCCAGTTGGTGATTAATGTTGCAAAGCAACATGTCATCATAGCTTGATGTGTTCATCCGGTGGTTCGACGCGACAAGGTGGTGCGTCTTGAACTCGTCGGATCCCATCTTCCTGTTCCGCACTTCCACTAATGGCAAAGAGCAGAGTCCCCCTGTGGATCCGGAGGATGCCGAACTGTAGGAAGAGCAGTTAGCTTAGGAGGCGCTGAAGCTGCACCGCAACTTCTACTGGGTACCGAGGAGCACACAAGGATGTGAGCTGTAGCCTTGCGATCCCTGATGCCTCCTACTCCTAATCTTGCAACTTGTACCGCTGCATTGTGTGAATATATTAGCTTGGCACCAATGGAAACACACCAAGATAAGCATCATCCATATGCATCTTCCTTCACTTTCTACTCACAAGTGAGTTGTGTATTTGTTGTGTTATGAAGAAATACGTACCCTAACTTCTCTCTCCCAACTTATAAGGATGGTAGCTATGGCTTGCACCGAGCAAAGTCCTTGGACTGTAGGACAAAGTAGCTGAAAATCACTCTCCAGTGGTCCATGTCATGCCTATTACTAAATGAAGGACATGGTTGGTTGGAGGATTCCAATTCTCTTTAAATCAAGAACTGTTGCATGATTGCATTTTGCAGCATCTTATGAGCTGTGACCGAAAAGTGTAGAAACTGGAAACTATACGACGCTAAATGACCAAATGACTCAGTAAGTAACCATTTACAACAAACCCACCATTTTGTTGGACTCTCCTAAAAATGCCCAATCTGATTTATATACAATGTTTATATATGATTATGCAACATAGCCTTCCTTCTTTTTTTTGCATATTTTGCATACAATATGCACAATTTTACAAGTATAATTTATCATCACTCTCTCGGAAAAATCTGGACTCATAAATATCCAAACGTTTGTGCATATGCCTCCCCAAAAAATTTGGGGAAAGACAAGGCATACTGGTCACAAATTGATTTCAATGGTCGCATTCACTATATGTAAAGTCATATTAGCTAGATTTAAATCACTCAGAGCACATGATTGGTAAGTGTATGGCACCGGTTTAGAGCCCACAAAACAGAACGCCCATTTTAATGGTAGGAGAATGGGTAATACACGTGCCAGTAACACTGTCTAAAATCCCTACAGCATCTTCTTCATGACTGCCATTTTCTAGCTTCCAGTAATAACTTTGGCATCAACGGATCTTGCAGTTGCATCACCAAACATTGGCGCACAGAGTAAGTGAAATAATGTGATGCACGAATGATCAGATGAATGCTTAATGGATATTAAGGAGCTGGGAAACCACACTCAGGCGTCCACAGATTCTTCATTTGGTGATTGGGAATGTACTTTGCTGCACTACTTTGTTGTCTTCAATCTTCGATCTAGGTGCATGTCATTCTTTGTTTCTCGCCAATGTTTACTGCACCATAACAATAGATGACATACAACTAATTTGGCTAAAACCATCAATGAAAACGTAATCACAATTTTCTGCGGCAACAAGCGGGCATGGTCCTAGTACAGTATCTATTTCTCCTATGTCCTGTTTACTGAGACACATTCGTCTGTGAAACAATATCTATTTCTCCTCTGTCCTGGTTACCGAGACACGTTGGACTCTGAAGTTACACTCTTTCTGACACGATGAAATTTGCCCTGCAGAAAAGGACAGAACAGAGCATCCAGTAAACATCAGCCAGACATACTTAGCAGGAAAAACCGAAGTGGCCAAAAAAAGAACAAGAGGATTACCTCTCGAAGGAAATGTGTTACCAGAGACTTATCAGCGGTATTCTTAGAACTGAAGAACAGCTGATTCGCGTATTGTATCCGTATATTTGGAATGTTGACTCTTGAGAAATAATCATGAAGAACAACTCTAGGAGTCCAGATTTCCATACATTTCATCACAAAGACACCGCAATCATTCCTAAAATCAAAGAAAGCAGAAACATCAATACAAGAAAATATATTTCACAAATGTCTGGCAATGAACATCAAGAAACACCTGCTTGTAGTTAGCCTTACCCGTTTCCTTGTCTTGGCATATCAGGATAGACAATTCTGAAATTATCGAAGATATACTCTGGATCAACTATCTCGTTCCACAAATGTTGGAAATTACCAACCTAAATTACAACACATCAGCATTCACATGACTAAACATTGAAGGTGAACATACTAAAGAAACTAAGTGAAGAAACAAAGAGGAAGATTTGCAAATAGAATTACTTACAAGCATCTCGCTGACCACAACTTGATAACGAGACTTCTTATGGAACAAGGAATCCATAAATACAAATTGACGGTTTTGTAGGTCGACAACAAATAAAAACCAGTGCTTACAATGGCATATAGGAAAGAATAGCTGCAACCGGAAAATATATTTGTAAGAACCAGTTCATATATTACACTAAAATAAGAGACGAGAACTAGGATAAAGAGCAATAAAAAAATACCATACCAGTTCACATGCATCAATTTTCTTTACTAGACTTGCACCTTCAAAAGTATTTTCTATGAGTTTAAACTGATCTTTATTATTGTATTTTAGAATGTTTTCCTGCAAAATATATAAGAATCAGCAGCCAAACCATAACAAAACAGATTTTGGCACGTATATATGTGGAAACAGATGGAGCTTCTAATGAAGAGAATTATTACCCCAATATAAGAGAAGAAGTAATGTTTTTTAGAAACTGATGGATGGCAATCATCAAACAATTTCCGGCAGAAAACAGAAATCAGAAAGTTATTGACATGACCCCCTGGCATCAATGACTGACCAAGAGAGAGGTAGGAGCAGCGGACCTTGCGATATATAATGGCAGTCATGCTGCTCACATAAAGATAGAATATAAATGTCAATACGATGCAGCGAAGTATTTCCTTTGCATAATGCAGAATCAGAAGAACAATAATTGAGCTACAGAAATGAAACAGGAAAGAGCATATATACCACTGATATCTTTCACTCCGTGCAAGTCTGCAAAACACCGCATAATATCTCCTCTCAAGAGCAGAGACCGGAAATCGATTTGTTTCAGGGACAGAAGGACTGGATGAGAGAAGAACTCTCCTCGGATCATGAGGTGTTTTCTTTCTTCTAGAAGAACTAGTGCTAACCTTGATTACATACTGAACTTTGGATGCGGGGGTATAATCGGAAGAGCGATTGTCATGAGGCTTTGCAGAACTGATAATGCTATTAGAAGCATCATCGACATTTTTACACAATTGACGGCAACTCACGTCGAACTTCCTTTCATCAGAAATCTGCACATCTGGAGAATCATTGGACTGCAACAGAAAAATATTAATATGGTTAATATGATGGTGTCATGTCATGATCAGCAGAGGGAAAGCAACACAGCTCAGAGATTTTTTTTAGCAAATAAAAATGACTTACAAGTGGAGCTTCTGCAGTTGTGTCAGCAGCAGAAACAGGGGAAGTGAAACGTCTGCACGTAATTATCACACATTTTTTACCGGAGGGATTAGCATTTGATTGCTGAGAGTGATCCAGAGTAACTATGACATTGTGATTCTGCGCACCAGGAACAAAATTAGATCTCAAGTGGAATGGAAAATGAAACTGACAAACCTAGCTTCTAAATAAACTGGAGGTAAACATTCAGACTCATCAGCATCACAGAACTGGAAGAATAGAGAGTGGAGATAATTTTTCATACCAAGACGTAGATTACCTAGTATAAGTGGACAACCTTACAGAAGTTGCATATATACTATAAAGCAGAAAAGAAAAGAAGGATTCTAGTTTGCCACTACTTGGACTCAACTTGGACTTTCGAAATTAATTAGGACTACTTATACTGAACAGACGGAAAATAAAGCATCCAGAAATAAACACATTTAATACAGGAGATGCGCAAACAAAGCTTCTTAGCATAAAAGTGACAGATAGTTTCATAAAATTGAACCTTGCTGGCTAATAAATTATACTCCCTCCGTCCCATAATGTAAGACGTTTTTGACACTACACTAGAGTAAAAAAATGTCTTAAATTATGGGACGGAGGGAGTACAATATAGACTAACCTTGTCAGTAATACTCTGGCTGGGCATCACAGAACAAACTGGATAGAAATCGTCCATTTCATGGTGAAGATCAGAAAGAGGTCTGTGGACATTGACCATTTTCTCAGCAGGTTCTTTCAAATTGGCATTGGGAAGGAAGAAGTGAGCTTCAGCAGCAGCAGCATCTGGTTGCTGAATGTCAGTGTTGTCCAACACCTTGATTAAGTTAAAGATGTATATATACCAACTATTAGTGTGAGCAGAGTGATACAAGGAATTAACAGTAAAAGCCAAAAGTGTATCTGCACGAGTTTTACCAGGTTTCTGCCATGATGGAGTAGGCGGGTGAGGAGCTCGTCAGAGTTGGCCGCCGTCCTGAGACTGACGGCCACCGCCTGCAGCCTGCTGCATGCGTCGCCAGGGCTGGAGACCGACGTCAGGCGGAGACACTCCATGGGGAAGGCTAGCTAGCTTACTAATCTGTAAGCATCCTGGTACATCTTTGTTCGCTGCCATGCTGTTTGCTAATTAAGGCTGACGTGCTGCCTGGCAGGCATCACATCCTGTTGCCACCATGACAACATTGCATATGCAGGCAGATCAAGTCTGAACCAACGAACATGCTCACTGCGGACAAGCGTTGGATCTTCACATAGTGACGACATGATGTAGTAAGGTAGGCCGCACATGTTGGAGATTTCTCTCATCGTTTCCATGTACGCACACATAATGACGACATGGAGCTGATGCTATTTCTGCTTCGTTCCACCTTCCTCCCTTTTCTAATAAGAGTAATGAGTACCTGGTCCAGCTGATAAGCTATCGCGTAGTTCAAATCGCCGGCAACGTCCGCCACCAACCGCCAACTTCCCCGCGCTGGTCAACTACCGGAGGACGTCGCACCCCGGCCAACCGACTAGAGGCAGTCGACGGCCGTCGCTGCTCCTCTTCACACCGCCCAGCCCGTTCCAGATCCGGGGGTGGCGCCGCCGCCCAGCCCGCGACTGTTTAGGAGATCCAGCAGGAAGCGGCGGCGCCATGGGGGCTGTGGGGAGCTCGGTGAGCGTCGGTCAAGGGCGGGGAAAGGGAGGAGCAGGGGCGGCGCCATGGAGAGACGGCGGGGGCGCGGCGTCCGTCTGTATGTGGAGGAGGCCTGCCGCACGAGAGTCAATGGTAAGAAACTACCACATTTGCGGCTAGGTTGATAGAAAACCACCAACTTATTAATCCATTACAGAAAACATCAAAAATTTGTTAAATCGTTGCAAAAAGTACTGATCAAATGATTTGATCCATTTAATCACTTTTTTATAAGTGGGACCAAATTGTAATAAATTGATTTAGCAAAAAAAATAACACATACACCCCTAGATCTAAAACACAAAAGCAATCATGCCCTCCCAACACTGACGTCCTATCCACTACGCGTCACCGCCACTCTGCTCCGTCATCGCCTCAACCACCACCAGCAACGGCGTCGGCAGCAGCAGCGGCCGGGCCATCGACCACCACTCGCCACGCCTCTGCAACCCTCACCGCTCCTCCACTTCCAAGCCGCCAAGGCCAAGCACGAGTACCAGCACCACCAAAGACTCGGCATCCTCCGACTACTCCAAGCAGCAGCACGACCATGGCAGTAATACTTACGCATCAATTTAGATACTGATCCAGATAACTCTAAATCTCAATTTGGATACATATTGAAAGTGGGAGCAATTAGCTAGAGTAGCTCCGTGCAGAGCATTGTTGACATAGAAATTTGCAAAATACTTACGGATCTGAATGTGGCAGACCCATTGACTAAACTTCTCTCACAAGCAAAACATGATCACACCTTAGTACTCTTTGGGTGTTAATCACATAGCGATGTGAACTAGATTATTGACTCTAGTAAACCCTTTGGGTGTTGGTCACATGTCGATGTGAACTATGAGTGTTAATCACATGGTGATGTGAACTATTGGTATTAAATCACATGGCGATGTGAACTAGATTATTGACTCTAGTGCAAGTGGGAGACTGAAGGAAATATGCCCTAGAGGCAATAATAAAGTTATTATTTATTTCCTTATATCATGATAAATGTTTATTATTCATGCTAGAATTGTATTAACCGGAAACATAATACATGTGTGAATACATAGACAAACAGTATGTCACTAGTATGCCTCTAGTTGACTAGCTCGTTGATCAAAGATGGTTATGTTTCCTAACCATAGACATGAGTTGTCATTTGATTAGCGGGATCATATCATTAGGAGAATGATGTGATTGACTTGACCCATTCCGTTAGCTTAGCACTTGATCGTTTAGTTTGTTGCTATTGCTTTCTTCATGACTTATACATGTTCCTATGACTATGAGATTATGCAACTCCCGTTTACCGGAGGAACACTTTGTGTGCTACCAAATGTCACAACGTAACTGGGTGATTATAAAGGTGCTCTACAGGTGTCTCCAAAGGTACTTGTTGGGTTGGCGTATTTCGAGATTAGGATTTGTCACTCCGATTGTCGGAGAGGTATCTCTGGGCCCTCTTGGTAATGCACATCACTTAAGCCTTGCAAGCATTGCAACTAATGAGTTAGTTGCGGGATGATGTATTACGGAACGAGTAAAGAGACTTGCCGGTAACGATATTGAGCTAGGTATTGAGATACCGACGATCGAATCTCGGGCAAGTAACATACCGATGACAAAGGGAACAACGTATGTAGTTATGCGGTCTGACCGATAAAGATCTTCGTAGAATATGTGGGAGCCAATATGAGCATCCAGGTTCTGCTATTGGTTATTGACCGGAGACGTGTCTCGGTCATGTCTACATAGTTCTCGAACCCGTAGGGTCCGCACGCTTAAAGTTCGATGACGGTTATATTATGAGTTTATGTGTTTTGATGTACCGAAGGAGTTCGGAGTCCCGGATGAGATCGGGGACATGACGAGGAGTCTCGAAATGGTCGAGACGTAAAGATCGATATATTGGACGACTATATTTGGACATAGGAAAGGTTCCGAGTGATTCGGGTATTTTTCGGAGTACCGGAGAGTTACGGGAATTCGCCGGGGAGCATATGGGCCTTATTGGGCTTTAGGGAAAAGAGAGAGGAGAGGTTGGGCGCCCCCCAAGGCCTAGTCCGAATTGGACTAGGGGGAGGGGCTGCGCCCCCTCCTTCCTTCTCTTCTCTCTTCCCTTGCCTTGACTCCTACTCCTACTACTTGGAAAGGGGGGAATCCTACTCCCGGTGGGAGTAGGACTCCTCCAGGGCACGCCATAGGGGCCGGCCCTCTCCCCCCTCCTCCACTCCTTTATATACGTGGCCAGGGGCACCCCATAGACACACAATTGATCTCTTGATCTCTTAGCCGTGTGCGGTGCCCCCCTCCACCATAATCCACCTCGATCATATCGTAGCGGTGCTTAGGCGAAGCCCTGCGTCGGTAGAACATCATCGTCACCACGCCGTCGTGCTGACGAAACTCTTCCTCAACACTCGGCTGGATCGGAGTTCGAGGGACGTCATCGAGTTGAACGTGTGCAGAACTCGGAGGTGCCGTGCGTTCGGTACTTGATCGGTCGGATCGTGAAGACATACGACTACATCAACCGCGTTGTGCTAACGCTTCCACTTTCGGTCTACGAGGATACGTGGACACACTCTCCCCTCTCGTTGCTATGCATCACCATGATCTTGCATGTGCGTAGGAATTTTTTTGAAATTACTACGTTCCCCAACAGTGGCATCCGAGCCTGGTTTTATGCGTTGATGTAATATGCACGAGTAGAACACAAGTGAGCTGTGGGCGATATAAGTCATACTGCTTACCAGCATGTCATACTTTGGTTCGGCGGTATTGTTGGATGAAGCGGCCCGGACTGACATTACGCGTACGCTTACGCGAGACTGGTTTTACCGCCGTGCTATGCACACAGGTGACTAGCGGGTGTCAGTTTCTCCATTTTTAGTTGAACCGAGTGTGGCTACGCCCGGTCCTTGCGAAGGTTAAAACAGCACCAACTTGACAAACTATCGTTGTGGTTTTGATGCGTAGGTAAGAACGGTTCCTGCTAAGCCCGTAGCAACCACGTAAAACTTGCAACAACAAAGTAGAGGACGTCTAACTTGTTTTTGCAGGGCATGTTGTGATATGGTCAAGACGTGATGAGATATAAGTTGTTGTATAAGATGATCATGTTTTGTTGAAGTTATCGGCAACTGGCAAAAGCCTTATGGTTATCTCTCTATTGCATAAGATGCAAGCGCCAAATAATTGCTTTACTTTATCGCTATGCGATAGCAATAGTTGCAAGAGCAATTGTTGGCGAGACAACCATGTGACGACACATTGATATATATCAAGATGATGGAGATCATGGTGTCATGCCGGTGACGATGGAGATCATGACGATGCTTTAGAGATGGAGATCAAAGGCACAAGATGATGATGGCCATATCATGTCACATATTATGATTGCATGTGATGCTTATCTTTTATACATCTTATTTTGCTTAGTTCGGCGGTAGCTTTATAAGATAATCTCTCACTAAATTATTAAGGTATAAGTGTTCTTCCTGAGTATGCACCGTTGCGAAAGTTCTTCGTGCTGAGACACCACGTGATGATCGGGTGTGATAGGCTCTACGTTCAAATACAACGGGTGCAAAATAGTTGCACACACGGAATACTCAGGTTAAACTTGACGAGCCTAGTATATAACAGATATGGCCTTGGAACACGAAGACAGAAAGGTCGAGCATGAATCATATAGTAGATATGATCAACATAGTGATGTTCACCATTGAAACTACTCCATCTCACGTGATGATCGGACATGGTTTAGTTGATATGGATCACGTGATCACTTAGAAGATTAGAGGGATGTCTGTCTAAGTGGGAGTTTTTAAGTAATATGATTAATTGAACTTTAATTTATCATGAACTTAGTCCTGATAGTATTAGCATATCTATGTTGTAGATCAATAGCTCGCAATGTTGCTCCCAGTTTATTTGTGTTCCTAGAGAAAAAATTATGTTGAAAAATGTTAGTAGCACTGATGCGGATTGGATCCGTGATCTGAGGATTATCCTCATTGTTGCACAGAAGAATTATGTCTTTGATGCACCGCTAGGTGACAGACCTATTGCAGGAGTAGAGGCAAACGTTATGAACGTTTGGCTAGCTCAATATGATGACTACTTGATAGTTTAGTGCACCATGCTTAACGGCTTAGAATCGGGACTTCAAAGACATTTTTGAACGTCATGGAACATATGAGATGTTCCAGGAGTTGAAGTTAATATTTCAAGCAAATACCCGAGTTGAGAGATATGAAGTCTCCAACAAGTTCTATAGCTAAAAGATGGAGGAGAATAGCTCAAGCAGTGAGCATGTGCTCAGATTGTCTGGGTACTACAATCGCTTGAATCAAGTGGGAGTTAATCTTTCAGATAAAATAGTGATTGACAGAATTCTCTAGTCACCATCACCAAGTTAGTAGAACTTCGTGATGAACTATAGTATGCAAGGGATAACGGAAACGATTCCCAAGCCCTTCGTAATGCTGAAATCAACGAAGGTAGAAATCAAGAAAAACATCAAGTGTTTATGGTAGACAAGACCACTAGTTTCAAGAAAAGGGCAAAGGGAAGAAGGGGAACTTCAAAAAGAACGGCAAGCAAGTTGCTGCTCAAGTGAAGAATCCCAAGTCTGGTCCTAAGCCTGAGACTAAGTGCTTCTACTGCAAAGGGACTGGTCACTGGAAGCGGAACTTCCCCAAGTATTTGGCGGATAAGAAGGATGGCAAAGTAAACAAAGGTATATTTGATATACAGATTATTGATGTGTATTTTACTAGTGTTCGTAGCAACCCCTCGGTATTTAATACTGGTTCAGTTGCTAAGAGTAGTAACTCGAAACGGGAGTTGCAGAATGAACAGAGACTAGTTAAGGGTGAAGTGACGATGTGTGTTGGAAGTGGTTCCAAGATTGATATGATCATTATCGCACACTCCCTATACTTTCGGGATTAGTGTTGAACCTAAATAAGTGTTATTTGGTGTTTGCATTGAGCATGAATATGATTTGATCATGTTTATTGCAATACGATTATTCATTTAAGTAAGAGAATAAATTGTTGTTCTGTTTACATGAATAAAACCGTATATGGTTACACACCTAATGAAAATGGTTCGTTGGATCTCGATCGTAGTGATACACATATTCATAATATTGAAACCAAAAAGATGCAAAGTTAATAATGATAGTGCAACTTATTTATGGCACTGCCGTTTAGGTCATATTGGTGTAAAGCGCATGAAGAAAATCCATACTGATGGGCTTTTGGAATCACTTGATTATGAATCAATTGATGCTTGCGAACCATGCCTCATGGGCAAGATGACTAAGACTCTGTTCTCCGAAACAATGCAGCAAGCAACAGATTTGTTGAAAATCATGCATAATGATGTATATGGTCCGATGAATATTGAAGCTCGCGGCAGGTATCATTATTTTCTGATCTTCACAGATGATTTGAGCAGATATGAGTATATCTACTTGATGAAACACAAGTCTGAAATATTTGAAAAGTTTAAAGAATTTCAGAGTAAAGTGGAGAATCATCGTAACAAAATAAAAAGTTTCTACGATATGATCGCAGAAGTAAAATATTTGAGTTACGAGTTTGTCCTTCAGTTAAAACAATGTGAAATAGTTTCACTACTCACGCCACCTGGAACACCACAGTGTAATGGTGTGTCCGAAAGTCGTAATCGTACTTTACTTGATATGGTGTGATCTATGATGTCTCTTATAGATTTACCACTATTGTTTTGGGGTTATGCATTAGAGACAGCTACATTCACGTTAAAAAGGGCACCATCTAAATCCGTTGAGGCGACACCGTATGAACTATGGTTTGGCAAGAAACCAAAGTTGTCGTTTCTTAAAGTTTGAGGTTGCAATGCTTATGTGAAAAAGTTTCAACTTGATAAGCTAAAACCCAAATTGGAGAAGTGCGTCTTCATAGGATACCCAAAAGAAAATGTTGGGTACACCTTCTATCACAGATCCAAAGGCAAGTTATTCATTGCTGAGAATGGATCCTTTCTAGAGAAGGAGTTTCTCTCGAAAGAAGTGAGTGGGAGGAAAGTAGAACTTGATATGGTAACTGTACCTACTCCCTTATTGGAAAGTAGTTCATCACAGAAATCTGTTTCTGTGACTACTACACCAATTAGTGAGGAAGCTAATGATGATGATCATGTAACTTCAGATCAAGTTACTACCGAACCTCGTAGGTAAACCAGAGTGAGATCCGCGCCAGAGTGGTACGGGAATCATGTTCTGGAGGTCATGTTACTTGACCATGACGAACCTACGAACTATGAGGAAGCGATGATGAGCCTAGATTCCGCGAAATGGCTTGAGGCCATGAAATCTGAGATGAGATCCATATACGAGAACAAAGTATGGACTTTGATTGACTTGCCCAAAGATCGGCGAGCCATTAAGATTAAATGGATCTTCAAGAGGAAGACGGACGCTGATAGTAGTTTTACTATCTACAAAGCTAGAATTGTCGCAAAAGGTTTTCGACAAGTTCAAGGTGTTGACTACGATGAGAGTTTGTCACTCATATCTATGCTTAAGTCTGTCCGAATCATGTTAGCAATTGCCACATTTTATGAAATCTGGCAAATGGATAAACAAAAATTCATTCCTTAATGGATTTATTAAAGAAGAGTTGTATATGATGCAACCAGAAGGTTTTTTTTTCAATTCTAAAGGTGCTAACAAAATATGCAAGCTCCAGCGATCCATTTATGGACTGGTGCAAGCATCTCGGAGTTGGAATATACGCTTTGATAAGTTGATCAAAGCATATAGTTTTATACAGACTTGCGGTGAAATCTGTATTTACAAGAAAGTGAGTGGGAGCACTACATCATTTCTGATAAGTATATGTGAATGACATATTGTTGATCAGAGATAATGTAGAATTATTCTGCAAAGCATAAAGGAGTGTTTGAAAGGAGTTTTTCAAAGAAAGACCTCAGTGAAGCTGCTTACATATTGAGCATCAAGATCTATAGAGATAGATCAAGACGCTTGATAAGTTTTTTCAATGAGTACATACCTTGACAAGATTTTGAAGTAGTTCAAAATGGAACAGTCAAAGAAAGAGTTCTTGCCTGTGTTACAAGGTGTGAAACTGAGTAAGACTCAAAGCCCGACCACGGCAGAAGATAGAAAGAGAATGAAACTCATTCCCTATGCCTTGGCCATAGGTTCTATAAAGTATGCCATGATTTGTACCACACCTATTGTATACCCTGCCCCGAGTTTGGCAAGGGAGTACAATAGTGATCTAGGAGTAGATCACTGGACATTGGTCAAAATTATCCTTAGTAGAATAAGAATATGTTTCTCGATTATGGAGGTGACAAAAAGGTTCATCGTAAAGGGTTACGTCGATGCAAATTTTGACACTGATCCAGATGACTCTAAATCTCAGTTTGGATACATATTGAAAGTGGGAGCAATTAGCTAGAGTAGCTCCGTGCAGAGCATTGTTGACATAGAAATTTGCAAAATACATACGGATTTGAATGTGGCAGACCCATTGACTAAACTTCTCTCACAAGCAAAACATGATCACACCTTAGTACTCTTTGGGTGTTAATCACATAGCGATGTGAACTAGATTATTGACTATAGTAAACCCTTTGGGTGTTGGTCACATGTCGATGTGAACTATGGGTGTTAATCACATGGTGATGTGAACTATTGGTATTAAATCACATGGCGATGTGAACTAGATTATTGACTCTAGAGCAAGTGGGAGATTGAAGGAAATATGCCCTAGAGGCAATAATAAAGTTATTATTTATTTCCTTATATCATGATAAATGTTTATTATTCATGCTAGAATTGTATTAACCGGAAACATAATACATGTGTGAATACATAGACAAACAGTATGTCACTAGTATGCCTCTAGTTGACTAGCTCGTTGATCAAAGATGGTTATGTTTCCTAACCATAGACATGAGTTGTCATTTGATTAGCGGGATCATATCATTAGGAGAATGATGTGATTGACTTGACCCATTCCGTTAGCTTAGCACTTGATCGTTTAGTTTGTTGCTATTGCTTTCTTCATGACTTATACATGTTCCTATGACTATGAGATTATGCAACTCCCGTTTACCGGAGGAACACTTTGTGTGCTACCAAATGTCACAACGTAACTGGGTGATTATAAAGGTGCTCTACAGGTGTCTCCAAAGGTACTTGTTGGGTTGGCGTATTTCGAGATTAGGATTTGTCACTCCGATTGTCGGAGAGGTATCTCTGGGCCCTCTCGGTAATGCACATCACTTAAGCCTTGCAAGCATTGCAACTAATGAGTTAGTTGCAGGATGATATATTACGGAACGAGTAAAGAGACTTGCTGGTAACGAGATTGAACTAGGTATTGAGATACCGACGATCGAATCTCGGGCAAGTAACATACCGATGACAAAGGGAACAACGTATGTAGTTATGCGGTCTGACCGATAAAGATCTTCGTAGAATATGTGGGAGTCAATATGAGCATCCAGGTTCTGCTATTGGTTATTGACCGGAGACGTGTCTCGGTCATGTCTACATAGTTCTCGAACCCGTAGGGTCCGCACGCTTAAAGTTCGATGACGGTTATATTATGAGTTTATGTGTTTTGATGTACCGAAGGAGTTCGGAGTCCCGGATGAGATCGGGGACATGACGAGGAGTCTCGAAATGGTCGAGACGTAAAAATCGATATATTGGATGACTATATTCGGACATAGGAAAGGTTCCGAGTGATTCGGGTATTTTTCGGAGTACCGGAGAGTTACGGGAATTCGCCGGGGAGTATATTGCCTTATTGGGATTTAGGGGAAAGAGAGAGGAGAGGTTGGGCGCCCCCCAAGGCCTAGTCCGAATTGGACTAGGGGGAGGGGCTGCGCCCCCTCCTTCCTTCTCTTCTCTCTTCCCTTGCCTTGACTCCTACTCCTACTACTTGGAAAGGGGGGAATCCTACTCCCGATGGGAGTAGGACTCCTCCAGGGCGCGCCATAGGGGCCGGCCCTCTCCCACCTCCTCCACTCCTTTATATACGTGGCCAGGGGCACCCCATAGACACACAATTGATCTCTTGATCTCTTAGCCGTGTGCGGTGCCCCCCTCCACCATAATCCACCTCGATCATATCGTAGCGGTGCTTAGGCGAAGCCCTGCGTCGGTAGAACATCATCGTCACCACGCCGTCGTGCTGACGAAACTCTCCCTCAACACTCGGCCGGATCGGAGTTCGAGGGACGTCATCGAGTTGAACGTGTGCAGAACTCGGAGGTGCCGTGCGTTCGGTACTTGATCGGTCGGATCGTGAAGACGTACGACTACATCAACCGCGTTGTGCTAACGCTTCCGCTTTCGGTCTACGAGGGTACGTGGACACACTCTCCCCTCTCGTTGCTATGCATCACCATGATCTTGCGTGTGCGTAGGAATTTTTTTGAAATTACTACGTTCCCCAACACCTCAACTCCTCCGGCCTGCAGTCCGATGACCCCGACGTCCTCGCTCTACCCCCGCGGCGAAGGGAAACCGCCGTCCCTCATCGATGCGTTCCCCGGCGACACCTCACTTGCTATTTCCTTTCGCCAAGATCGCTGAGCGGGCCGACCCCTTGCGTGGGGATGTTGAGGGCGGCTGGGAGATCACAGGTGATGAGCCAGTGCGAGAGCGGAATGAGCTCGTGCGGCGCCAGCAGGTCCTCGTCGAAGCGCGCGAACCAGCTGGGCTCCTCCTCCTCCCGGCTCGGAGCATAGCGGCGGCGGATGGCAGCAGCGCGGCGGCGGCGCGTAGTGGATAAGGCGTCGGTGTTCCACGGGGGAGGGTCTGATTGCTTTTGTTTTTTAGATTTAGGGGTGTATGTGTTATTTTTTTGCTAAGTCAATTCCTTACAATCTGGCCCCACTTGTAAGAAAGTGATTAAATGGGCCAAATCATCCGATCAGTGCTTTTTGCAACAACTTAACAAATTTTCTGGTGTTTTCTGCAACGGATTAACGAGTTGGTGATTTTCTGCAAACCTAACCGCAAATGTGGTGGTTTCTTGCAATTGACTCGGCGCACGGGGATCAACTCGTCAAAGGGGAATTTGTTGGAAGGATCAACTCGTCAAACTGACGGAGAGAATTTCAAGTTGTTTGTTACTGCTAACTGTTACTGCAGCTGGCTCGCAAATTGACATTAGATTGAACACTGTTTTATGTAGACAACTACAATAGAAACAAATAATTTTTTTTCACGAGAAATTTTCAATCTATTCATCTTCAATCATGGCAGCACAATAAACTCAGAAATAATAAAAATGACATCCAGATTGATAGACCATCTAGCGACGACTATAAGAACTGAAGCGAGCCGAAGGCACGTCGCCGCCATTGCACCTCCCTCACCAGAGCCGGGCAAAACTTTTTGTAGCAAACAGTTTGAAAGTCGTCGTGCTAAGGCCTCATAGGACCAGCGCAGCAGAATAGCAACCGCCCGTGAGGATCTAACGTGAAAATACATGAACATACACGAACTATGATTAAATCCGAGCAAATCCACAGCTTGAGATGAAAGAATAGAAAAACACCAACTTGAGCCGTCAGACTGGAGATACATGACTCAAATTAGTTTTTAAGATTTATTTAGAACTTATGGTGTAAGTTTCAAAACTTATCGGTGTAAGTTTAAAAATTGTTGATGCAAGTTTTGTAACTTACATCTATGTCATATATATCCAATCTAAGAGCATCTACACCAAGGCACACCAAATCTGGCATCCTATATGTCCGGGGCGCATTTGTGGAAAATGACCGGTCAATCCTCAAATTGCCACGTCCAAGATTGTGTACCTTATATCCGGTACCTAAATCCATACTATGCATGCAATTTTTCTCTCAAAAAGGATGATTATCTTCGGCCTTTGCGCCAAGCGATGCATACAACCATCTTATTAAATTCATAATATGCATGTAACATGAAGGAAACTACGTAGATGATCAATGAAATAAACTAACATAAATGTAAATTGGCGGGTGCTAGCATCCAGAATGACTAAAAGCAGTGCTCTCATCTCCCTATTAAGTGTGTTGCTCCTGCATTTCCTCCCTGGTACACTGTATTTTACTTTTATAAAATCAGTTATTTAGTCCTGACACGCTGCTAAAATATGCAATGCATCATTTACTCTCTTCAGGTACGCCATGTCATGCATCAAAAAGAGCATTGTATCATCAACTAAAGAACATAAGCCACACCCCTACCCCAATTAGGAGATGAATAAAGCCTATAAATGTGGTAATCCAATTTAGCTCTCTCGACAAAGTATTACCATTATATCTGCCAGTATGTTAAAAAGCAACGGGACAGGGATTGAATTACCCTGAATATGCCTTTGCAAGTATGAAAAAAAATTCACATTGTCTTATTAACTTTCACACCAACACCCCCTCCCTTAAAACATGAGGGATATGCCCGCGTCGTGTTAAGTAAATCTTTTACGGTGGGTCCTGCCTGAGAATATTCAAATTTCATCAAGTTCTTTGAAATCAATTTCAAAGTTAGTACTTCTTCTTAGGCATGATTTATTGTGTGTGGGACATAGAATGAAGAGCAAGAATGCAAATTGCCTCCATGCCTGACGAACCACCTGATTCAGAAAAAAGGGGATCGCCCCTTTGTCCTGGGGCAAAACGGGCACAACCCTTCTCTTCCCACCGGTGGTGGTTGTGAGGAAGCGCAGAGGCACCACGACGGCAGAGGATGCTGCCTGGATCCGAACTGCGCGACCCCCCAACATATCGTCCTTACTCTGCTGCCGCTCCATGAGTGCCTCCGGCAATCTTTCGGTGGCCATCATGGACATACACGACGACAAGCAGATGGCCTCTGTCCTCGCGTTCCAGCAAACGCTCATCCTCGTGTTGCTCCTCTCAGTGCGCCTGACAAATACCAACAGGAGAGGAGGCAGAGCTCGATCCAGGCATGGCCGCATAGCACCACCTTTTCTCAATCCAGTAGGTGACTGTTGTGTGGAGGCAAGGGCTCGGCGTAGTGTGCTGCGTTGACTGCATCGTGGATGTGCTTGCGTCCTACGCACCGCGGAGGGCGGTGTACCTGGGTATGAGAGAGGATGTTCCAAGGTGCTGGCGCTTGACCTGTTGGCCCTGCTCGCGATCGTACTGGAACCCGAGTACTTATCACATGAGAACATTAGGCGTCCCAGAGGCAGTGCTCTGGATGAAAGAGATGAGCGGAGAGGCATCAAACCCTGTAGGCGGCAGCGACGACGGCCTCTATTCATCCTAGCTGCACGTGCCATGATGGTCAGATCATGTGACTATTCAATTTGGCGATGGCGGCGAACAACGTTGGTCATCACGGAGGGGGCGATAGCCATCAATTACTACAAATAGGAGATCACTCAACGTTTTTGTTTGCATGGCGACGATTGTGACTCGCGCCAGTGTGGAGTGGCAGTGGCCAGTTTTGCGCCGAGATATGGATGGCCACTTGGTGGCTGTGGCGGTGCTATTAGGTGGGAAATTGTCTCGCGAGTCTACCAAGATTTTTTGACCTTGGATACCGGCGGATGCGACTATCGAATGAGCCGTAATCAAGATGCTGATTGGGACACAACTTCATGTCTGGGTGAGAACTCTTGTCCCATCCTTTATTGGCTATGCTCAACAACGGTGAAATTGCATCATTAAGTTGTTGAAGGCATTGTCTACATGCTATTGTGCTGATCTTCATTGGCTGGTCTTGACAACTAGGATGAAAATCCTTGTCCAGGCCAGACGTGTTGAGAATGACGTGAGGCGTTGCTACGGAAGAAGTTAACTTAGTCATATGTGTTTATTTCATATCTTGTATGGCTCAGCCGTGGTTACCTTTGTTTTGTACCGTGTTTAATACTCCATTTGATCATTGTTATAAGATGTTCTAACTTCTTCTAAATTGGATGTATGTGTACACATTTTATTGTGTTTGTTCACTCATTTTTGGTCCATATACAGTCCATATTGAAGTATCCAAAACATCTTATAATAGTAGACGGGGGGAGTAATTAATAAGAATGGTTATGTGCATCACGATGATGTAGAGGCAGAGGGTTTAACCTCCTTTTCAGAAAGAAAGAAAATGTGATGCCAGTGTGCCTTAATTTAACTCCTTCTACACTTGTCTTGATGCATGTTGCAAAGATCAGGAATCGGATATGTTTTGTATTTATTTTTCCTGCAAGAATCATTCTTGGCCTACAAAAAAGTTGGTAGCGTCATGCTTTCTCTTGCATTCTGTGAATCATTTCATATAAAATTACCACTCATTCCCATAATATTTTGACCCGGCATAAATGTTGTCTGTATTGGCTTAATACTACCAGGCTAGCGGCATCAATACACATTAGTCAACCGTTGGGAGTGAGTGACCATGACAGCATGACGCTATGGTAACTTTCCTGCGAAGCAGGCAATGAAACCATAAACTTCTTCCTGAATTGTGTGCCTCGGAACATGGTGTATCTTGGCGGTGTTATACAATGGCACTATTCCAGCATCTTTGTGCCATGGTGTGCTAGGACCTCCTCCGAGAATGCCACATGGACCCATCTTGGAACAGAGAGAAATGTGGGCTAATATATTAGCAATTCAGAGGGCACGGTCCACAAAACTTGCGTTGATGTATTTCTTGATATCTCACAATCCAATTTAGTTGGTAGTTGCTACAACGCGCACCGTTACATAGCGGTGTCAGGTTTGACTACCAGACAAAGCTTGCTTGTGCACCATAAAGTGTTTACATCCTAGTAGAAATTTGTAGTCACGTGACCTGGTTGTTTACTGGACATTCTTCAGTGAATTAGTGAACATAATACATTCTAAACCAAGACTTCGACATCAAATCATTTGACATCAAACCATTTGACATTGCGTTACAACTTTAAGCAGTGACAAGTATGGATCGAAGAGAGTACTAGGATTTATAGAACAATGTATTCGTGGTAATGTTTCAGCAAACAATATGTAACCTCAACCCCGCCGCAAGATAAACATAGTACAATTTGGGCTCCATAAAGCCGGGCACAATAGTTTCTCATCCTCGTTAAAGGTTTGTCTAAGCAGCCGACAGCGACGGTGGGATGGACGATCCGAAATTAAGGGGATTAGCATAACATCAGCAGGATTACTTCGACCCTAATGGCAACCTTGGAGGGTGGAATAAGGTCAATCATGCAGCAATATCCCGATATTAGTTGCTTTGCTACTACTCCTTCCATTCTTAAATATTTATCTTTTTAAAGATTTCAAATGAAATACCACATACGGATGTATATAGACATATTTTAGAGTGTAGATTCATTATTTTGCTCTGTATGTAGTCACTTGTTGAAATCTCTAGAAAGACAAATATTTAGAAATAAAGGGGGTAGTAGTTAATTAGGCATGCCGTCAGTTTTAGGTGTCGTACCAAACAAACTTCACTCCAGTTTGTTTGGCCTGTGAATGATATGTACCTTTCTCCCTTCGTGTCCCTTCATCCCCTCGAAGAAATATGTTCTTATGTATACCACTTCTTTTAAACTAGAGAAAGTAGGGTCCTTATATTCGGCTGGTGCAACAACCATACAGTTGAAGGCTGCAATCACACCTTAAATTGAGTTATCTCATTTTCTCTACATATAGCTCCAACATTTTTCCTTCTGCAGATCTCGCAGATAGCTACTGAATTTGTTCTCGTTGTGTGGCTTAAATTTGGATCAACATTCAGGAGTGGTCACAACATTGATCGCTTGATCATTGTTCCATTAGAGGTAAAAAAAGATGCCTGCTCAGCAAATGGTTGGGTAGGCTATCTGTTGAGACAGTGGGAATGTAATTCCAAGCTTTACATAATAAATACTTGCAATCCATGACCCTGCATAGTTTACTGCAAGATCCAATGATTCGCGGTTAATGAGGACTAAAGTAGCCTTCTTCAATAGGATTAAATTTATCATTGGTAACGGTAACACGTCTAGATTCTGGGAAGATACATGGTTAGGGGAGACACCACTAGCCACACAATATCCTTCGCTTTACAATATTATACAACATAAGGATGCTTACATTAGTACAATACTAGGGTACTGCCTCTAAATATCTAGTTCAGGAGGTCACTAGTGGGAGATAGATGTGTTGGGGAACATAGCAATTTCAAAATTTTCCTACGCACACGTAAAATCATGGTGATGCATAGCAACGAGAGGGGAGAGTGTTGTCCACTTACCCTCGTAGACCGAAAGCGGAAGCGTTAGCACAATGCGGTTGATGTAGTCGTACGTCTTCACGATCCGACCGATCAAGTACCGAACGTACGACACCTCCGAGTTCAACACACGTCCAGCCCGATGACGTCCCTCGAACTCCGATCCAGTCGAGTGTTGAGGGAGAGTTTCGTTAGCACGACGGCGTGGTGACGATGATGATGTTCTACCGACGCAGGGCTTCGCCTAAGCACCATTACAGTATTATCGAGGTGGACTATGGTGGAGGGGGGCACCGCACACGGCTAAAAGATCAAACGATCAATTGTTGTGTCTCTAGGGTGCCCCCTGCCCCCGTATATAAAGGAGCAAGGGGGGAGGTGCGGCCGTCCAGGAGGGGGCGCGCCAGGAGGAGTCCTACTCCCACCGGGAGTAGGACTCCCTCCCTTTTCCTTGTTGGATTAGGAGTGGAGGGGGAAAGAGGAGGGAGAGAGGAAGGAAAGGGGGGCGCCGCCCCTCTCTCCTTGTCCTATTCGGACTGGGGGGGGGGCCTGCCCTGGCCGCCTCTCCTCTTCTCCACAAAGGTCCACTATGGCCCATTAACCCCCGGGGGGTTCCGGTAACCCCTCCGGTACTCCGGTAAAATCCCGATTTCACCCGGAACACTTCCGATATCCAAATATAGGTTTCCAATCGTCATGTCCGTGATCATATCCGGGACTCCGAACAACCTTCGGTACATCAAAACATATAAACTCATAATATAACTGTCATCGAAACGGTAAGCGTGCGGACCCTATGGGTCGAGAACTATGTAGACATGACCGAGACACGTCTCCGGTCAATAACCAATAGCGGAACCTGGATGCTCATATTGGCTCCCACATATTCTATGAAGATCTTTATCGGTCAGACCGCATAACAATATACGTTGTTCCCTTTGTCATCGGTATGTTACTTGCCCGAGATTCGATCGTCGGTATCTCAATACCTAGTTCAATGTCGTTACCGGCAAGTCTCTTTACTCGTTCAGTAATACATCATCCCGCAACTAACTCATTAGTTGCAATACTTGCAAGGCTTAAGTGATGTGTATTACCGAGAGGGTCCAGAGATACCTCTCCGACAATTAGAGTGACAAATCCTAATCTCGAAATACGCCAACCCAATAAGTACCTTCGAAGACACCTGTAGAGCACCTTTATAATCACCCAGTTACGTTGTGACGTTTGGTAGCACACAAAGTGTTCCTCCGGTAAACGGGAGTTGCATAATCTCATAGTCATAGGAACATGTATAAGTCATGAAGAAAGCAATAGCAACATACTAAACGATCGAGTGCTAAGCTAACAGAATGGGTCAAGTCAATCACATCATTCTCCTGATGACGTGATCCCGTTAATCAAATGACAACTCATGTCAATGGCTAGGAAACATAACCATCTTTGATCAACGAACTAGTCAAGTAGAGGCATACTAGTGACACTCTGTTTGTCTATGTATTCACACAAGTATTGTGTTTCCGGTTAATACAATTCTAGCATGAATAATAAACATTTATCATGATATAAGGAAATAAATAATAACTTTATTATTGCCTCTAGGGCATATTTCCTTCAAGATGGGACCGTTGGCTGCATCCACTGCGGAGGTTGATGAAGGTTAACCTCTCTGATGAGCCTAATGCGCTTTACTGGAAACTATCTGTGTTTGGGGTATTCTACGTGAAGTCTATGTATCTAGATTTAATAGACTCCGGTCCAATCCAAAAATCGCTTCATATTTGGGAGATTAAAGTACCTTGAAGAATCAAAATCTTCATGTGGTTTGTAAAATAAGGAAGTGATCCTGACTAGAATAATTTGGCAAAACGCAGACGGGAGGGTAGTATAAGATGCTGCTTCTGTGATCAGGATGAAACTATACAACATTTCTTTCTTAAATGCCCACTCACCAAGCTATTATGGCGTAGAATCCCCGTAGCATTTAATCTCAGTCCTCTAAATAGTATTAACACAATGTTTTGGGACGTAGCTAAATGAAGTAGAGCCAAATACTTTAGGCCATATTCACATCGGAGTATGCACATTATTGTGGGCTATATGAAACTGTCTAGTGATGTGATCTTTAACAGACAAACTCTTATAAAAAATTTACGGGTCATATACAGAGCTACTGCTTGGATCCGTACATGATCGTCACTCAGTCATGTGGTAGCCAAGGAGCATATGGATGTCGGGAGACGGTAGCACGGGCTACTTATGACTGGTTTGGATGTCGATCCAATAATAGTCTAGGTGTTTAGTCATCTTGCCCTAGTTTCCATCTGTTGTGGCAATTTTTACCTTTACTTCCACTTGAGCTCCCCTTGTGAGCTTGTACGTACTTCAAACCTTATGAACCTTTTGGTTAATAATATGGATGCATGGATCATTCGGATGTAGAGGCTAAGGGTGACCCTCCTTTTAAAGAAAAATAAGAAATAAAATCTGCTGACTCTAGTTTTTTTTTGCGGGAAACTCTAGTTAATTATTACTAACGGTCGATGTAATGTTTCTACACCTATTTGACGGTGGTGCTACTTGGCAGTGGGCAGTAACATTGTTCAAAGATTCAGATCTAAGGCTCCAACCCAAACAGTGACTTACTACCCGTACCAAATGATATACAGTAAAATATTCAAATGTGATGTAAGATACTTTTCAGATTAAAAGGTTAAGACATCCAACTCTTCATTAAGAAAAAGTTGAAACAGGGAAGGCACGTGAAACTTGTCAATTCTAGCACAAAAAAGTGTGGATAAGTACACATCCATCCAGTGAAAGACTAAACGGCACAGTACAAATATATACGCTATCCCTCTCACACATTCAAGTGACAACAATGTCAAACCATGTGTCAAATCTGATACATTAGGTTATTTATTATTTTATTTTGAAGTTTTTAAAATTCTACTTGTAGATATATATAGTTTCACAGGTTGGCATAATACTCGAATTTCTGTTCAAAACTATCACATTAAAAAAATGGACCTTTACGTTATATACATGAATCAATACCCATGAAGTCCTCTGGGAGAGAACATGTTTGCTGCTGAATTTGAGACTAGACGTGATCGAGACCGAGTCTGGGAAGGGTCTCCATGGCACATCAACAAACATGCAGTAATCCTAGAGGAATTCGCGGAACACATGCAACCTTCAGAGCTAAGGTTTGATAAACTGCCTGTTTGGATTCGGGTGGTGAATCTACCCTACAATTTGAGGAACAATACACGAGGCTTGGCAATAGCTAGACAGATCGATAAGACTGCCTCTGTTGTCCAAATCGACCCGGTGGGAGGTTTCTTACGAGCAAGAGTAACCATTGAAGTGCAAAAACCTCTCCGTAGATGGATCTTGATCAACTCGGCAAAAAGGAAGAGTACGGATCGGTATGATATTGAATATGAGCAAATCCCACACTTCTGTTTTTCGTGTGGTCATCTGGGCCATTCAGATCTTTTCTGCCCGACTCCTGGGACCAGGGATGAGAAAGGCGATCTTCCGTTCAACTCCTCCTTACGGGCTCCAGAAGATCGCAGGAAAGCAAACTCGGGGGAGAATTCGACGAGGGATAGAAACCACAACCAGCCTAGCACGAGGGAATCCCAATCGTCGAGCTCCCAACAGAAGGGTGGGCCGGAGGTGACATCCCCTGTCAAAACCCCGGCGCCACAGAAATGTAAAGGTGGCCCGAATTCCACCCAGGTTTACCGTAGGGTGGAGCAACAGCCGTTGGCAATCACAGAGCACGGCGAGGCTAATGCAAATATTGTTCAGGGAGAGGGTTTACCCAATCCTATAGCTCAATCCCCGGAGAACCTGAATGAAACTTTCCCTGAGAGGGATCCAAAGAAGAAGCGGCCTACCCCACCATCTTCTGAATCATCGGCAGCGGCTGCGAGTCAGCCCTGCCCAAGCCAATGAATGCTATGAGCTGGAACTGTCGAGGGCTTGGGAACCCTGGGACAGTTCGTGAGCTTCGCAAATTAGTGAAGCAAGAAGGCCCCACCCTGCTTTTCGTCATGGAGACAAAGATCAGGGGGAAACGTGTGGAAGATTTGAAATTTACTTTAGGTTTTTCTGGTTGCTTTGCCGTTGATAGTGACGGTTTAAGTGGAGGAATCGGTTTGTTTTGGTCAAAAGATGTTGAAGTTACCTTGGAGAATTTTAGCAAATCGCATATTGATGTCAAGGTCAGTCAGAATGATAAAACTTGGCGCTTTACTGGCTTCTATGGAGAGCCACGTTTGGAGAATCGCCATCATAGCTGGCGGTTTCTTCGCACTCTTTTTGCTGTCCCGCATGGAGCATGGTTATGTTTGGGTGACTTCAATGAAACCCTATTTGCGGACGAGCATTTTAGTACACATGCAAGACCGGAGGCACAAATGCGTGCTTTTCGTGGCGCGATTTCGGATTGCGCACTCCAGGATCTGGGGTGGCACGGTGTCCCTTTTACATGGGATAATAGGCAGCAGGGGAACATGAATGTGAAAGCAAGGCTAGACCGGGCCTTTGCCAATGCCGAGTTTCTTCAGATGTTCGAGTTCTCAACTGTCAAACATATTAGCAGTGTAGAATCGGATCACTGCTTTCTGCTTGCTGAGTGTCGAGCTACAGCTGCGATGGGTTGGTCCCGGGCGACCCAGTCTTTCCGCTACGAGAATGTTTGGCAATCACACGCCGACTATGATGAGAAAGTGCGAGAGATGTGGCAATCGGGAGCAGGTCAGGGAGGATTACAAGGCATTGTTGATGCCCTTTCTGTGGTTCAGCGTGAGCTGGGATCATGGGGGCATAAAGAATTTGGGAATATGGAAAGCCGAGTGCGTAAACTGCAGAAAAGACTTGAGCGTCTCCGGACTGCTGCAGTAGGGCGCGGTCCAAATGACGAGGAGAGGGCTGTCGCCTCACAGCTCAAGGAGGCTCTTCGGCAAGAGGAGATTTGGCTCAAACAGAGATCTCGAGTGCTATGGCTCCATGCAGGTGACCGGAACACTAGCTATTTCCAGGCACAAGCTAGGCAGCGCAAGAGGATCAATCGCATTACCTCATTGGAGTTGGCCGATGGTCATGTTAGTAGTGATCCAAGTGAAGTGAAGGAGGAGATCGCTCATTTTTATCATGCACTTTACCAATCACAAGGCTACAACTCGATGGAGGAGTTGTTGCAATGCGTCCAACCACGGGTCACTGATGATATGAATCACATACTCGAGCGGGAGTACACGGCAGCCGAGGTGAAGACAGCATTGTTTGATATGACGCCTTCCAAGGCGCCGGGTGTGGATGGTTTCACCGCGGGTTTTTACCAACGACACTGGGTTGTCGTGGGGGAAGATATCACTATGGCTATCTTGAGTTTTTTGAACGGTGGGGAACTACCTTTGGGACTGAATGATACAGCAATAACGCTGATTCCTAAAGTCCATCACCCTCAGAAAATCTCACAATATAGACCAATCGCGTTGTGTCCTGTTCTGTACAAAATTGCAGTCAAGACAGTGGCCAACCGCGTGCGGCTCATTCTCGATGAAGTCATTGGAGAGGAACAAAGTGCTTTTGTTCCAGGCCGCCTAATCACGGACAATGTTCTAGTGGCCTATGAGTGTATCCACGCCATCAAGAGAAGGAAGAAGGGCAAGAATTTCAGCTGCGCCATCAAACTTGATATGCTGAAAGCATACGATCGTGTGGAATGGCACTATCTCGAAGCTATGCTGGCCAAATTGGGCTTCGGTGATCGTTTTTCTAGTCTTATTATGAAATGTGTTACTTCGGTCAGATTTACCATCAAGGTTAATGGAGAGCTGCTCCCGTACTTCAATCCAACAAGAGGGCTTCGACAGGGATGCCCAGTCTCTCCATATCTCTTCCTCATATGCGCCCAAGGCCTCACCTCAATGCTCAATAACTTTGGTGGGGCACGCATCGACAGGGGGATCCGTGTGAGTGTTCATGCACCTTGGGTTAGTCACCTATTATTTGCTGATGAGTCTTATTTTCCTCAAAGCTAACACCCAAAGTGCAGAATGGCTCAATGAAATTCTTCATATATACGCTACTTGTTCCGGCCAGGCTGTGAACCGAGACAAGAGCTCCATCTTCTTCAGTGGCAATACAGAGCAGCCCCTCCGAGTGACCCTCAAACAGTCTCTTGGCATTACAGTTGAGGCGTTCTCCGAACGATATTTGGGATTGCCCACGGCCATTGGCAGAATTACTAGCGGTACGTTCAACCACATCAGTGACCGTATTCGCAGCAAGATTGGTGGCTGGTCAGAGCGCAACCTTGCCTGTGCGGGAAGGGAAGTGCTACTGAAATCCATTGCTCAAGCAATTCCAACATATAGTATGAGCTGCTTTCAGCTGACCAAAAAAGTATGCAAGACTATCACATCACCCATGGCTAAGTACTGGTGGGGTAGTTCCTTGGACAAGCGATCCCTACACTGGCTCTCTTGGGACAAATTGACACAGCCGAAAATCAAGGGCGGCCTGGGGTTTCGGGATCCTCAAGTATTCAATCTAGCCATGCTCGGCAAGCAAGGCTGGCGACTTATAACAAACCCTGGCTCTTTGTGTGCTCGGGTGTTGAAGGGGAAATATTTCCCTCACACAAGCTTCCTTCAAGCCACGATTCCTAAGAGTGCTTCCTCGACATGGAGAGCAATTGTTGCGGGAAGGAGAGCTTTGGAAACTGGGCTGATCCACCGGATAGGCGATGGTTTCTCCACGTCCATTTGGAACGATCCTTGGATCCCCAACACTGCTACCATGAAACCGGCCGGTCGCCTCGGGGCTGCCCCCCTCGAGCGTGTATCGGAGCTGATCGATGATTATACCGGTAATTGGAATGTTGATCTCGTTCGCCAAAACTTCCTCGCACCGGATGCCGATGCTATTCTGAACATACCTTTGGGTAGAACGGGCGGGGAAGACACTCTGGCGTGGGCACTGGAAAAATCAGGCAACTACACTGTCAAATCAGCGTATCGTTCTCTAATGACTCGCAACGAGCTTAGCTCTCTAGAGGAAGGGACGATTACAGACACTTCATCAGCAAATAAACAGTTGTGGTCTGCGCTTTGGAAAATACATGTGGTGCCGAAAGTAAGAGTTTTCTGGTGGCGAGTGCTTCGTGGCATCTTGCCGGACTCCTCAACCTTGAAGCATCGACATATTAAGCCCCTCGGACGCTGTGACATCTGTCAGGCAATGGATGAAGATTTGATGCATGCGCTTATTTCATGCTCGCATGCGAAGCAGTTTTGGATTGCGGCCAAGGAGCGGTTCGACCTTCAACTCCCTCGGCTGCACCCGTTAACGTGGGCGCGCGATATTGTGTTGGATCCTATGTTCACAGACGATAACAGATGCAAGATCATCACAATCATGCACGCTATATGGACCTCCAGGAACAAGTGGACTCATGATCAAGATGGATATGATCCTGTTCAGGCAATCAAATGGATCCATGAAACCCTATCTTTGCTGGAGTTACCTGTTCGTCGCACAAGGATGCAGGCGGGACAGGGCTGGAGACCCCCTGACGCGGGGTGGATTACCATCAACACTGATGGATCGGTCTTCCCGGATGGATCAACAGGCGGAGCTGGTGGTGTTGCCCGGTCCCATTTATCCTTCATTGGGGCTTGGTGCAAGCCGCTAGATGGCGTTTCAGATCCTTTCATCGCCGAACTACTAGCCTTCCGGGAGGGTGTGATCTTTGCTCAGCTTCGCGGGATGTCACATGTGATCATGGAGGTCGATAGCATGGAGCTGGTCACCCAATGGAACTCGCGCGGCAACTCTCGGTCGGTAGCCGCGCCTATTTTATGAGAACTAGATGATATAGTCCTCAATTTTGTTTCCTTTTCGGTTCACCATGTCAGCAGGGAGTTCAATACTCCGGCTCACTCGTGTGCACAACGTGCTTGCTCTCTCGAGGCCACGGAGTGCTGGTTAGAGCAGAGCCCCGATTTCCTCCTTGTTAGCCTTCGGGCAGATTGTAACCGAATGATTCTGAAATAAAGTTCTAGCTTTCGATGCAAAAAAAATAAAATAAAAATACACATGATACACGTCAGGTTGCATTCTTTGTCCGATTCCAACCATAAATGCATGAAAAGAGCGTAGTAACATAGCAATTGTCGATAAAAAATTTGATTGCATCCCATTCCATTGTTTACTATTAGAGATCCTTAACATTGAATAATTTTATTACACCAAAATATTATTTAACTTTCTTTTTTTTGCAGGAGAAACTTCTGATTTACTCATCAACTGTCAAGGTAGTGCAAAAAAACACCAGAAGTAAAAGTTACATCCCGGTCCATAGACCATTTAGCGACGATTACAACTACTGGAGCGAGTCGCAGGCGCACCGCCGTCATCACCCCTCCCTCATCGGAATCGGAAAAACATTATTGTAGTAGAAAGTCAGGAAGTCGTCGTGGTAACTGGTAAGGCTCATAGGACCAACGCACCAGAACAGTAACTGTCACCAATGAAAAGAAGCTAGATCGGAAGGATCCAACCTCCACACACACATACATAGAAGAACGAAGACCAGATTCAGACATATCCACTGAAGACAAACACCGACCGGATCCCACGAGATCCACCAAAAACACATCTCCACACGCCTTCCGACGATGCTAGAAGCATCATCGGGATATGAGGGCTAGGCGGGGAGGATCTTATTCCATCTTCAAGAAACTGCCACCGCCTGGTCTAAATGAGCATGGCACAAACCCTAATAAAACTAAAAAAAATGGAGCTCTCCCGCCGAAAAGGGCCAGGATCTATCACATCTCCATGGTCCAAGGACCATAGAGGACGAGGCGGACCAGCGGCGGCACCGGAGCCAAAGGGTATTGCTCCGGGTAGCTTCTTTGACGTTCTTTTGTCCTCAAAAAAATTATTTAACTTGTTCAATAAGAAACAAATAAAGTAATTACTCGCGCAAGTGGGCAGCCCATTGTGCTAATTCCGAAAACAGTAGAAAATAATAGTACTTGGGAGCTAATTAAGCCAGAAAGTACGTCATTCATGTGAAAAAACACGACTATTGTAGATCTTACATTGATCTATCTTTTCTTCGACTGCGACAACTCTAAACCCCTCAAACCGAGCTCAAACTTGCTATTTATGTAGGAAGCACCCTTAGGCCTTGTTCGATTTGGCAGGGTTTGGAGAGGTTTGAAAGGGATCAAAGGAGATTAAATCTCTTGCAAGTCAAAAACCCTGTCAAACCTCCCCAATCTCCTTCAATCCCTATGGCGAGGAATTAAACGAACAAGGCCTTAAAGTGCTCGACAAAGCAACTACAGCCTAGAGGGTGTCGTCGCATCACGAGAAATTGCCTAGATCTCCACCATGCAGGATGGCTGATCGATCCTTTCGGCCGATGGCATGTCGGATTGCCTCTTCTGCCAGCGCGATGCTTTGGACTCCGGTGTTGTGCCAAAGTGCACCGCGGCATGCCTCTTCTGCCATCCTCATAGGTTGGAAGTATGCTTCTCCCATCTGTTTTGGCTGAAGGTGTTACGTGGCGTTTGCCGGCCTTCTGCCAGGGCACATTTGGCATGAACTTTAGGTTCGGCTAGCTCCACCACTCGAGATATGAAACTACATGGCGTCCGCTCAAAGCGAGAGAGTGCAATCGCCACACATGGCTATCTTAGGAGGAGAAACCACATTTCTTAGATCACTACTACCTTTCCCAGTGTCTCCCCAATCCTACTACTGCTTGGGTTCACACACTACCACAACTAGACTTGCTACCCGGGCTTTGTTAGCTAACTTCCAGACTAAGACATCTTCCCTGACTAGATGAAACATGCTCCTATATAATCACGAGAGAGCAACTAAACAAACTCAACTAACATTTCTTTTTTGCGAATATCAAACTCAACTAACATAGTACAAGAGAAATTTGCTTGGCCAGGGGCAAGCCGGGCACTAGCCTGCATCTTGTTTAGTTGGTGCCTGACCACATTTTCAGTAGCCTGACCTGAGCTCAGCCTTCAAGTAATTAGCCGGAGCTGCCAGACCACCAAATTCAGAAGCCTGACTCAGGCAAGAACAAATAGTACGTATTCCATGTTGTGTGATATCATTATTATATCTCGGGCTCATGGCATGAACGAAACAACATTTTTTCACGGCTGCCACAATAGGAAAAAGTGACCAAAACCTCCGGCACACAAGGCACCCTGCTCAGGTCACCAACCAAATAACCTCTAACTATGGGGCTGCATCTGAGGTAGCATATACACATCTGCTAAGAAGTAGCCAGGAAGACCTTACACAACTTCCCGTCAAAAAAGAACTTACAACTCTCAAAGATAACCACCGACTCCAGGAAATTAATATTTGTTGAGTTACAAAGAAAATTCATCTCACATCTAACTAAAAACCACGCCCTGAGTCAATTGCAGCCAACGCTTGAAACTGAGTATTCTGTCCGTCAAACATCTACTCAATGACTCGACAAAATTTTAGTTCCCAGACATAATTTGGTACCATCATAATTAAAAAAAATGATATGCCCATCAAATACTCCTAAATCATATCATAGGCGAAACACAAACACCTAATTAAATTATACTCCCTCCGTTCACAAATATAAGATGTTCTAACATTTTTCAGAATGGGGTGTATATAGACACGTTTTAGTGTGTTTGTTCACTCATTTCAGTCAGTATGTAGTCCATATTGAAATATCCAAAACATCTTATATTTCTGAACGGAGGGAGTACAACTGTTAAGATGGTGCATGCCTAAGGTCACTTGAGTCGGACTGCTGGATAATAAGCTATAGCAAATTCCTGATCAGCAGTCCTAGCTATGAATGCAGTAATCGGGCAAGTGCTTGCATGACAAGATATATAATCCTACAAGCCCATGTCTGCACTCAAGTTCAGATAGCGTGTATTCTGAACCACAAGCCATCTTGCCAACTTGCGAAGCACATCCTGAGTTAAACGACGCATAGCACCAAAGCAGATGGTTAACATATAGCTCATGACCATTAGCACATGATCTGCTTACTATAGTTAATACTTACTGCCGGTGAATGCGATGCTTGTGCAAGTTTTCATACAATTTATAGAAGGTCCACATCTACTTGATGGTGCGCGATAACATTGTTCAAAGATTCAGAAGTACAAACAAGAATGCCTACAAACGGACAGTGACTTGCTACATTCAGCCAATCACAGAAAATATTCAAATGTGATGTAAGATACTTTTTTTCATGAAAAGGTTAGGACATGCAGAGTTAATACTTACTGCCGGTGAATGCGATGCTTGTGCAAGTTTTCATACAATTTATAGAAGGTCCACATCTACTTGATGGTGCGCGATAACATTGTTCAAAGATTCAGAAGTACAAACAAGAATGCCTACAAACGGACAGTGACTTGCTACATTCAGCCAATCACAGAAAATATTCAAATGTGATGTAAGATACTTTTTTTCATGAAAAGGTTAGGACATGCAGAGTTAATACTTACTGCCGGTGAATGCGATGCTTGTGCAAGTTTTCATACAATTTATAGAAGGTCCACATCTACTTGATGGTGCGCGATAACGTTGTTCAAAGATTCAGAAGTACAAACAAGAATGCCTACAAACGGACAGTGACTTGCTACATGCAGCCAATCACAGAAAATATTCAAATGTGATGTAAGATACTTTTTTTCATGAAAAGGTTAGGACATGCAGAGTTAATACTTACTGCCGGTGAATGCGACGCTTGTGCAAGTTTTCATACAATTTATAGAAGGTCCACATCTACTTGATGGTGCGCGATAACGTTGTTCAAAGATTCAGAAGTACAAACAAGAATGCCTACAAACGGACAGTGACTTGCTACATGCAGCCAATCACAGAAAATATTCAAATGTGATGTAAGATACTTTTTTTCATGAAAAGGTTAGGACATGCAGTTCTTCATTGAGAAAGAGTTGAAACAGGGAAGGCACATGAAACTTGTCAGTTCTAGCACACAAATAGTGTGGATAAGTACACACCCATCCAGTGAAAGATTACACGGCACAGTACAAATATGAATGGTGAAGCCAACTGCAGAAGCTGGAGTAGGCCTTAAATCCAGCATAAAAATTTCCTACAGAGTTCTAAAATCTGAACGATGAAACTAACAACAAAAGCTCAAGTAATAATGCCTCCATGAAGCATCCTCTGCCGAAGCTGGAAAAGGCTATGCTCTCTGTTGGAAGGTGAAGGCAAAGCAGAAAACTGCAGTAACACACAGCGGTCACTCGCTATCAGAATCGAACACACTTGGATACACCCAGAGGGCCTGCAGCTGGTGGTACCAGTTTTTTCTGTACGGAAGGTCAGGATTGGTCGACGGATCCCACACAGCATCTGCCTCATCACCAAACCCATGTATGCTCCAAGGTTCAGAGTAATGGGCATAGTACAAGCAGTTCCTCCTCGCTCCCCATAGTTATGGGCTCATGCAAGAAAACGGTGTGCTCATCACAAAACCCCCAACAAAGAGTGCCCAATTTTCCAGCTTCTTTACCTCCACCCATTTTGCCGGCTTGGTACAGATATCGAGGCAGTAGGGTTTATAGGTCAATGGTGCTTCCAATGATAAGTTGATGCAATGATCAACAATGAGAAGCATGTCGCCACATACAACTAGCCATGGTCTTAAATATGGGCATTCATCCATGCCATCCCACCACAACGTCTTTATCTCCTGTAGACCAAGCTGAGGGTCTAGCTGCAAACTGTAGATCCTATAATGATAATCAATCAGGATGAATTGGTCATTGTATTCCACAATCTGTTCTATGCGTGCATCATTAAGCTAGATTTCAGACCAAGTTTCACTCCCAACTGGCCAATAAAACAAGGATGGTTGAGTACTGATGAAGATGTGCGCGTTGGGTGAACCAAGGGGTGCTGTCAGAGAGTGCCACTGTAGTAGAACTCTTCACGGTCATTCCTGAATGGATGCTTATAAGTTTTGTGCACTGAACACCACTTCATGTCCCGTGACAGCCGTGGCGGTGGTATTAAGTTAGTAAATCATCTCAGAAATTTGCTAGTGCTTTTTTGGCGAGGCGTGGAGTACTGACGAATGCAACTCTTGAATGAGTCATCCTGAAGATGCTGATTGCGACACCACTGCATGTCTGGGTGAAAACTCTTGCACTGTCCTTTATTGGTCGGGCTCATCGGTGACAAAATTGCGTTGTTGCATTGTTGAAGTCGTTGTCTATTTGCTATTGTGCTGGTCTTGATTGGACCATAGAAGACGAGGCGGACCGGCAGCGGCACCGGAGCCAAAGGGTATTGCTCTGGGTAGCTTCTTTGACGTTCTTTTGTCTTCAAAAAAATTATTTAACTTGTTCAATAAGAAAGAAATAAAGTAATTACTCGCGCAAGTGGGCATCCCATTGTGCTAATTCCGAAAACAGTAGAAAATAATAGTACTTGGGAGCTAATTAAGCCAAAAAGTACGGCATTCATGTGACAAACACGACTATTGTAGATCTTACATTGATCTATCTTTTCTTCTACTGTGACAACTCTAAACCCCTCAAATCGAGCTCAAACTTGCTATCCATTGTATTTATGTAGGAAGCTCCCTTAGGCCTTATTTGGTTTGGCAGGGTTTGAAGAGGTTTGAAAGGGATTAAAGGGGATTAAATCCCTTGCAAGTCAAAAACCCTCTCAAACCTCCCCAATCTCCTTCAATCCCCATGGCGAGGGGATTAAATGAACAGGGCCTTAAAGTGCTCGACAAAGCATGTCCAGCCTAGAGGGTGTCGTCGCATCACGGGAAATTGCCCAGACCTCCACCACGCAGGACGGCTGATCGATCCTTTCGGCCAGTGGCATGTCGGATTGCCTCTTCTGCCACCGTGAGTCCGCGGCGCTTTGGACTTCGGTGTTATGCCAAAGTGCACAGCGGCATGCCCCTTCCGCCATCATCATAGGTTCAAAACATGCTCCTCCCATCTGTTTTGGCTGAAGGTGTTACGTGGCATTTGCCAGCCTTCTTCCAGGGCACATTTGGCATGAACTTTCGGTTCGGCTAGCTCCACCACTCAAGATATGAAACTAGATGGCGTCCGCTCAAAGCGAGAGAGTGCAATCGCCACACATGGCTATCTTAGGAGGAGAAACCACATTTCTTAGGTCGCTACTACCTTTCCCAGTGCCTCCCAATCCTACTACTGCTTGGTTTCACACACTACCACAACTAGACTTGCTACCCGGGCTTCGTTAGCTAAATTCCAGACTAAGACTTGCTTCTTCCCTGACTAGTTGAAACATGCTCCTATATAATCATGGGAGAGCAACAAAACAAACTCAACTAACATCTTTCTTTTTTTTGCGAATATCAAACTCAACTAACCTAGTACAAGAGAAAATTGCTTCGCCAAGGTGTTCACGCTCAAAAATGGCATGATCGCAAAGAGTGACTTGAGGCTATAGCAATATGAGGTCAAATTTATGATTTCATGTCACCATTGGATGGTTCTGAAGCTGATCGAAATAGATATAGAGATGGTCCAAAATGGAGCTCGGATGCAAAAGTTATGACAATCTTAGAGATTCTCGTATTGACATCAGATTAAAGAATGGCATGAAACCTAATTAAGATGGCCTTGGATGGAAAAAGTTACAACTGGAAAGTTCTTCGTCTGATCCAAACGGACGATTTTGATATAAAAATCGTCTTCATTCGAGGTCGTACGCGAATTCTGCAACCAAAACCGTGAATTGCTGTAATGTTTGGCTGGATCATCCGTGCCAGGGTCTAGATCATCGGGCCGGAGGACGAATAAACGACCCAAACAACAGAAGCTAAAGAGTAAAGCCGGATGATCTGGGTGTAGACCCGGATGATCCGAATGTCCGGACAACTTTTTTCTGCTGCACATGTTAGAAAACAGCCCGAGACACCGCGAAGATGACCTCAAATCGAAAAGTGTTCAACAGCAAAGTTGTGCGTCTCGTCAAAACAGTTGATTTTAGTATACAAATCATCTTATTCCGAGTTCGTATGCAAAAGTTACAGCCCGATTAGTGAGATGCTATCAAAAAACTGTGCTTGGCCCAATCATGCGGGCCTTGAGCCGGACATCCGGGCCGGAGGTCGTGAATAGTCTATGTTTTGTTAGGTTTTGATGATTTGGATGGCTAGGCAAGTCCTTTTCTTATACAGGAAGTCCACCCACCTCTTATATAGACTAGAGGTGATGGCCGATTGAACAATAACACAAGATCAAACAATCATCTACCACTTCTTTTATCTTTTATCTTCTCCCTTGTTCTTCTTCTTCCTCGTTCTTCGTTCGTTCTTCTTCTTGCAGGGCAGTGAACCTCGAGGTCCTAGGGGCGATCAGGTCGACCTAGGGCAGCCCGTAGCCGCTGTGCGCCCTGACGGGGTCCCTCCCGGGCATGCAGGGGTTTCGGGTCCTCAAAAACACCCGTCGGATTGCTTGCCGACCGCGCTTCCGGACGGGTCTCATTCGACATGAGCTGCGGTGCATCACCCTCGGTATTGGAGATACACGGTGACGTGTTCATGTGCGAACACACTTTTTGACGACTCTGCCGGGGACGAAGCTTTGAACGGTCTCCAACACGTTCTTGCTACGAACAGATCATCATCTAAGGTTTGCAATCTGCAAACATAATATGAATACCCAATTCCCTACTGTAGATGCAAATATCTCATATGGTGTTACTAGACCACTCAATGACTATACTCTATCGGCCAGCCTTAGTTTTCCAATCATGCATCTAATTACACGCATAGGCCGATTCTAAGTAGTTTACATGCTTCAAGTTGTTACGAGACTAGTAACATGCACCATATGTACTCCAACTCTCATGCATCGACAACCCCACAGATCCATATGCCGATGAACAACATGGTGAGTTTGGTGAATCAAGTTGAAACACCCCATGTAGGAACTTCCAACAACATGCAACAAAGTGTTTCACCTTTTTATTCATCGGCATCTAATTTGCAACATGTTAATCCAAACATGCCGATGGATGGGACAATTGGCCATGCTACTACTAGCTATTCGGCCAGTTACTCTCAACCTCCATATGCTATGCCTCATGTTAGTATTTCTTCGGCATCGTATACAATTGTTGATGCTCATAATTCGGCTTTGCACCTTCATGGTCATAGCAGAATAAGTGAATTTTTTTCCAGGAGTGCACATGTCATCATCTAATTAATATTGTAGCATATAATGCATCCTCCACGGAATTGCATAATTTCGATAACACCTCATTGCCAAAAGAATCTAAAAATATTGCGGGGCAATCTCTTACAGAATGGGAAGTGGCTACATTAAAAAGAGATATAGCCCAAAATAATAAGATTAGTGCTCTTTGCCTTGAAGAACATGATAAGGGGCTAGTTCCTGATTATAATGCAATAAGAGCTAGAGTTTTGCAAGAAGATGAATCTTTGCCCATTGATAGAATAGGCGAACAAAAATATGGTTCTACAACAATGCATATGCCTTCACCTAGTGCAACATCATACTGTACACCCCCTACAAAATTGCAAATTTTTGGCAATACCCATGTGTTATTGCCGAAAGAATCTAAAAGCATTAGGGGGCAATCATATCCTGAGTGGGCTGAAATTGAGAAAAAACTTAAAGCCAATTTTGCCGCTCACTGCCCGAAACAAACAGAAAAAGAATTGGCTCAAATAAAAGAAGCATTGCCAATTGATAGAATCAATAAAAAGAAGGATGATTCGGAATATGAAAGTGCTTTGGTTGAAAAATCCGAATGAAGTAGTATATATTCTGAATCCATCAAATCCAAAGAGGCAAGCATTACTGAGAAAGGGCATGGCAAGTATAGCGAAGCGACCATGCTTGATTTTTCTAAAATTAATGGAACCTACTTCCTGCCTTATGAGTTTCGTGCCATATAAATTGATGAACTTCAAGGACAAGAGCAAGTAGCTGAACAAAGTTCGGCTGACAAAAATCTTCAATGTAATGATGCATGGAATCAAGAAAAAGACGATGAAAAGGTGTTGGGGAGCCATCCAAAGGCAGAGCAAGACATTGTTCAAGTCACACTATCATCATGCTCTCTCAACATATTTGAAGAGGTATCTTATTAAATTCATACTATGCATGTAACATGAAGGAAACTATGTAGACGATCAATGAAATAAACTAACATAAATGTAAAGTGGCGGGTGCTAGCATCCAGAATGACAAAAAGCAGTGCTCTCATCTTCCTATTAAGTGTGTTTCTCCTCAATTTCCTCCCTAGTACACTGTATTTTACTTTTAGAAAATCAGTTATTTAGTCCTGACACCATGCTAAAATATGCAATGCGTCATTTACTCTTTTCGGGTACACCATGTCATGCATAAAAAAAGCATTGTATCGTCAACTAAAGAACATAAGCCACACCCCTATCCCAATTAGGAGATGAATAAAGCCTACAAATGTGGTAATCCAATTTATCTCTCTCGACAAAGTATTACCATCATATCTGCCAGTATGTTAAGAAGCAACGGGGACAGGGATCGAATTACCATGAATATGCCTTTGCAAGTCTGGAAAATTCCTATTGTCCTACGAAAATACTAACACCCACATGTATGGAAGTTTTGCAACTCGCTACACACGTGGAGCATCGTCTAGTCGAGTGTGTACGAATCTTAACACATTCAGGAGGATTTTGCGTGCCACATAGGACGGGGCTGTTGTAACATCCCAAATTTTCAATTTGGAATGTTATACATAGTTCATTCATGCGTATCATATTTTATTGAATTTCATTTCGCGGTCCTCGAAATTCTAAGCAACTCAAGGACCCTCGAAGAGAGTTGGGGATTTCACGGTTTTCAAATTTGAATTTTATCAAATATCGAAACGAGGATCAGTTGTTTTATTATTTTTCTCTCCGAAAATATTTCATATTAAAATATATGAGAGGATATAATATGACTTCTCTAAAATAAACGAAATATTGGAGGAAAAATATTAAAATCAACTTTTTGTTTTTATTCGGTTTTTATTGCTATTTTATTTGCATAGGAAAATGTGCGTTTTTCAAAATTGCATTTTAGGCCCAAATAAATGTTCACCTTGTCCGGCATATTTTTAAAGGACGGGGAAAATTTATTTCGGGATTTTTGGAGTCCGTTTAGTATTTATTTTCTTTTTTTTTCCGACGGCGGAATAATTTTTTTTAAAAAGCGCACTGACCTAACCGGGCCGTATCCGGCTAGGACACCGCCCGACTGGCCCCTTTAAGAGGCGAGGCCGAGGCCCGAGCCAGCCCTAGCCCAAGCCGCCGCCTCATCAGCCCTAGCCCCGCCGCCTCACCTCGATCCACCCGCCGCCGCGCCTCGATCCGCCGCTGCCGCCGCGCCGCTTCGCCGGGCCGCTCCGCCGCCCGCCGCCCGCCCGTCGCCGACTCGCCGCCGGAGTGCGCCGCTGCCGCCGACCCATTCCACGAGGTAGCCGCTGTTTTTTTAAAAACCGATCGGTTTTATTTCGTAAACCCTAGTTTCGTTTTTTAATAAGATCGGTTTAGATCGGTTTTTTTGGTTCGGTTAAGTAGCGGACGTTCGTCCGTACGCTTGTTTTAACGAACGGTTTTCACCCGTTAGTCGCAGACAATGAACGTTCGTTCGTTAGCCTGTTCGTCAGTTTTTCTTTTTCTCGGATTTTTCATGATTATTTTCGATCGCGATTTCTGATCCGATTTTCATTTTAGCTTATCTTTTCGCTCGTTTATCGGAATCAGGCGATTCAAGCGCCTAGATCTTTGTCTCGAAGCCGTCTTTCCGTTTAACCAACTTGAACAAGATTTTGGTACTATAAAATTTCACTTTAGTCCAGATTAGTAATCAGATCTTGTTTCTTTCACAGTTTGTGTTTCGTTGCTCCATTTGATTCGATTCTTTTTGCAAACCGGAGTTCTTAAGTTGAACTTTCTGGCTAGTTCTTCTTATTCAAGTTTTACCCGTGCATCTTTTCTTGGTTGCTTATGTATGCTATTGTTTGTTGGCAATAGAACACCCGGAGTGCGAAGCGTGCTACTACGAGTCTCTAGGTTTCACGGATCATCAGCAAGGCAAGTAACATTTTGATTGTACCCTTTATTACCCAGTTTTTATGCATTAGTTCCAAACCTCAAACACTGCATGATTAGGATGTGTTTAACTTGTGGGTTTGGGAAGTAGATGATGATGTAGAACCTATTACCTGTTTTATTATCAAACCCTCGGGAGTTACCCCTACGTTGCTTATATTGCCATGTTATGCTCGTAGACGTGGATTGGGTTTGAGTGTATCCATGAAATATGTGAGATTGTTAATTGATGGTTCAACTTAAGGTGGCAACTTTAATACACATCTGGGTGGATTGCTTGTTTGGGCACCTGGAGAATCCAGTGTTGTCCTAGGATATCCCGGAGTACCCGTGTGATCATCCTACGGTTTGCCACCCAGGCTCAAAGGGATCTTAAGATTATTCATGCTAGAAACTTCCGTGTGCAGCCACAAGCTATTATGGGCTCTGGTATAGTATGAGTAAGTTGTGTGACCTCTTTCAGTGATGGGCTAGCAGATGTAGAGGGAAAGTAGGTGTAACTGTCCACCCAGAGTAAAGAGTAAATACTTCTAAAAGACTATGTCTCGATCATCCGTTTCTCAAACATCATGAAGTGCGAGAAAAATCCAACTGAGGAGATCGAGTCTTATGGGGAAAAGTGTGCAAACCTCTGCAGAGTGTACAATCTAATCATGGTTAGCCGTGTCCCTGGTTATGGACATCTTGAGTATCTAGTACTTGGATTATCCTATGGTATCTCATCACTCTAAACTAATTTGTTGGGTTAATGAACTACTTTAATTGGGATTGAGTTGGAGGAACCTTCTCAATGATGTTTCAACTACCATGATAGTTAAAATAAAACTTATTCCTTTGTTGTAGGGAAAAATTGGCTTTTCGCAAAAACCTTATAACCATACAACCTCCACTAGCCAAATATGCATATAGTGTTAGCATTATTTCTGTTCATTGCCCTACACTACTAGGAAAAAGCCTAGCAGTAGCGTCGGTTTTTGGCCTATCAGTAGCGCGGGTAGGCGCGCTACTGATAAGGCGCTACAGCTAATGCTTAGCAGTAGCGCCTACAGGCACTCACTACTGCTATATCTACTTAGTAGTAGCGCTTGCCTAGTCAAGCACTACTGCTAATTACCAGTAGCGCTTTCGAAAACAATCGCTACTACTATCATTCCCTATTCCATTTCTCTTGAATTTTAGGTCGTATTCATATACCTGTATACAATTTTTCATACAGTGGCAATTTAGAGATTGTTTTTATATCATAATGAGTTATTAAATCACTAGGTGAAAGAACCTTGGATTAGTTTCAAGTGCATGGATCCAAAGTAACCAATGGTCACTTTGGATCCATTCATTTGAAACTAATCGGCGGTTCTTTCACCCAATGACATAATAACTTATCATCATCATCATAATATCATTAACAACTTATTATAATAATACATCATTGTCACATAACTCCTCATAATCATCATTTTCGTCCAATGTCATATAACAACTTCGTTACTAGTTATAATAACAACTCCTCCTCATCATCATCATAGTAATCATAATCACTACTCCTACTCAGCATCATCATCAAGTTTAAGACATTGTAGTCATATATAAGCTAACCTACTCCTCTCTCCTAGCTAAAATACCATAAAACAGATAAACCGGTCCTTCACCATAATGGAGAATGGACATAAACCTATCTCCAACTTGTGGCTTGCGCACATTCATTTTGTCTCCAATTATTTGCGTGTGTGCATTCATCACTTTGCTCCATTCTTTGATTTTGAGCCTTCCATCATTTGAAGAAATCGAGTATGCAGTATGGTAAGCCTCCGAAGGAGTTGGTCGTAAGCTAACCATATGCATATCACCTTCGGTAAATAGCATATCAGGCACAACCTGCTTCGGGAGCCTCTGTTCAAAAATGGAATAGTAACATATATAGTTAGCAATGGTTTACTTAAGAGTAATGTATGCAATGAAGTTACCATCATTAACAAAATCTTACCAAGTTTTTGGCAATGAAGTTATCATCAAGCAATGTATGGACTAATGGCACGTATCTAGTATAATTTGGGCTGATAGAGTGACTGTTTTTGAAGGCCTCAACATCTTCTATGAATGAGACAAGATAACCTTTCTCCTCACAATTAAGCTTGGAGTCATAGCTGTAGTATGTGTTGTCTACTACCTTCCGAGTATTTCTTGAAGATAAGAAATAAGCTAGAAATATAAATAAATAAGTTTAGTATGGACGAACACCAAATAGTTTTAAATTAACAACATAAATTACTGAACTTAACAAGTTAGTTTGGCAAACTCACATCTAGGCAAAACTGGAGGCATATCCACATCCACCCAGATGTCAATATTATCATCATCATCATCATAATCTTCGGGACGAATATCAAATCTTATTCGCATTCCCTCCTCAAATCCATATGACTTGCAGAGAGCTTCCCAATTAGAGCAACCAAAATGGGAGCGATCGACCGCATTGTAGAACTTAACCAGAAACTCATAACCATGTTTAGTTCTTAAGTGAGCCCTCCTCGTCTCCACATTCTCAAAGTCATCTAAACAAAAACCAAGCTTCTCCAATACATATGGTCTAGCATGGCACGGGATGTACTAATAGAATTGAAAAAATCCATAAATTACACGTTGAACAAAAGAAGCACAAGTGATGATATTAATAACGATGAAATGCTTGTCGTTGCGTACCGTACAAACATCGAAGGTCTCTTCCAGCTTCACGGTGAAAAACCTATCGTTTTGCAGGTGAGGAAACCTGTCGCACACACCTCGGTCATCGTAGCAGTACACACACTCTGGGATCCCATCGTCATCAGACATCTCCTGTGTTCAAAATTCAAAGATTATAACTCGACGGCAAAACCCAAAAAATCCGGCATGACCTTTGCTAAAAAAGGACATATCGAGCGGCTGAAATTTGCTGGAACGGAAATTAATCAACACTCTGGCAAAACATAGGCCACTTATCGATAGTCATTGCATTTCAATGGTTCAAAATATGAAAAAAAACATTTGAAAATATCTCATATATAATCCTAACACTAAATAAACTAGTTTTATTAACTAATTACTAAATAAACTAGTTTTATTAACTACTTACTAAATAAACTAGTTCTATTAAGCACTTACTAAATAAACTAGTTCTATTAAGCACTTAATATAAATAAACTAGTTATAATAATCACTTACTAAATAAACTAGTTACCTATGATTTGCAAAAACAGAGACAAGGGAGGGAGGGAGGGAGGAGAGAGGAGGGGAAGGGGGCGGCCAGAGGAGGAGGAGGGGCCGGCCGGAGGAGGAGGAGGGAGGGGCGGTCAGAGGAGGAGGAGGGAGGGGCTATGGGAGAGGGCTGCCGGCGGAGAAGGGAGGAGGGGGTGGCCGCAGGCGGAGGGAGGAGGAGGAAGGAGGGCACGGTGGGAGGAGGAGGGACGGAAGGAGGGAGTACCTCGATGGCGGACAGAAGACGGCGGCCGGCGGCGGCGACGAACGACAATGGTTATCGGCGCGGGCGGGAGTGACTGAGAGAGGGAGAGTGAGTGAGAGAGACAGGGTCGGCCATACGTGTGGGGATAAGGTAGGTTTAGTAGTAGCGCGGGCATGAGAAAGCGCTACAGCTAAGGAGAATAGAAGTAGCGCCGTAAGGCATAAGGCGCTACTGCTATAACTAGCTGGACGGCGAGGTCATGGCAATGGGAGCAGCAGCGCGGTTTAGAGATGACGCGCTACTGCTATTTTCTATTCAACAGCGTGTTTTCCCAGAACGCGCTGCTGCTAAATAGTAGTAGCGTCGTATTTTGAAGAGCGCTGCTGGTAATATTCTGTGTATAAGGTTTTCCCTAGTAGTGCTACTATGTTACATTGCCAGCATATTACATGTGCTGACCCGTTTCGGGCTGCAACATATCACGTTACAGACTTTTCAGACGAGGAGTAAGGTTCGCTAGGTCGTTGCCGTGCAGCTCAGCTATGCCGTTGGAGTTGATGGACTCACTTTATCTTCCAAGCCTTCCGCTGTTATCGTATTAGATGGCCTTAAGCCATATTTATTTTAATAAGTTCTCTTTTGAGACATTCGATGTATTAAGTGTGTGATTGCTACTCTGTTGTAAATCCTTCGAAGTACTGTGTGTGTCAGCATTACCGATCCATAGATGACATTGAAGCACAGAGACTTGACCGTTTGAGGTCGGGTCGCTACAGCTATTGTGTGGGCGTTGGAGAGTTCGCCCACTGTGACGCCCCGATTTAATCGTACACTAATCATACATGCAAACGTGTACGATCAAGATCAGGGACTCACGGGAAGATATCACAACACAACTCTACAAATAAAATAAGTCATACAAGCATCATATTACAAGCCAGGGGCCTCGAGGGCTCGAATACAAGAGCTTGATCATAGACGAGTCAGCGGAAGCAACAATATCTGAGTACAGACATAAGTTAAACAAGTTGCCATAAGATGGCTAACACAAACTGGGATACAGATCGAAAGAGGCGCAGGCCTCCTGCCTGGGATCCTCCTAACTACTCCTGGTCGTCGTCAGCGGCCAGCACGTAGTAGTAGGCACCTCCGGTGTAGTAGGAGTCGTCGTCGAAGGTGGCATCTGGCTCCTGGGCTCCAACATCTGGTTGCGACAACCAGGTAGAAGGGATAGGGGAAAGAGGAGAAAGCAACCGTGAGTACTCATCCAAAGTACTCGCAAGCAAGGAGCTACACTACATATGTATGCATTGGTATCAACTGGAATAAGGTATCATATGTGGACTGAACTGCAAATGCCGGAATAAGAGGGGGATAGCTAGTCCTTTCGAAGACTACGCTTCTGGTAACCTCCATCTTGCAGCAGGAGAAGAGAGTAGATGGTAAGTTCACCAAGTAGCATCGTGTAGCATAATCCTAACCGATGATCCTCCCCTCGTCGCCCTGTGAGAGAGCGATCACCGGTTGTATCTGGCACTTGGAAGGGTGTGTTTTATTAAGTATCCGGTTCTAGTTGTCATAAGGTCAAGGTACAACTCCAAGTCGTCCTGTTACCGAAGATCACGGCTATTCGAATAGATTAACTTCCCTGCAGGGGTGCACCACATCCCCAACACGCTCGATCCCATTTGGCCGGACACACTTTCCTGGGTCATGCCCGGCCTCGAAGATCAACACGTCGCAGCCCACCTAGGCACAACAGAGAGGTCAGCACGCCGGTCTAAATCCTATGCGGCCAGGGGTCTGGGCCCATCGCCCTTGCACACCTGCACGTTGCGTACCGGAAGCAGAACCTAGCCTAGGCGCAGTCCAATCCGGCGCGCGCCACTCAGTCGCTGACGTCACGAAGGCTTCGGCTGATACCACGACGCCGAGTGCCCATAACTGTCCCCGCGTAGATGGTTAGTGCGTATAGGCCAGTAGCCAGACTCAGATCAAATACCAAGATCTCGTTAAACGTGTTAAGTATCCGCGAACATCGACCAGGGCCAGGCCCACCTCTCTCCTAGGTGGTCTCAACCTGCCCTGTCGCTCCGCCTCAAAGTAACCGTCGGGGGCCGTCGGGAACCCAGGCCCACCTCTACCGGGATGGAGCCACCTGCCCCTTCAGCCCCCATCTCCGAACAGTATCACAGGTAATGTAACTGTGTAAAGTATATCGTATATGCCCGTGATCACCTCCCGAAGTGATCACGGCCCAGTAGTATAGCATGGCAGACGGACAAGAGTGTAGGGCCACTGATGGAACACTAGCATCCTATACTAAGCATAGGATAGCAGGTAAAGGTAACAACAGTAGTAGCAAGGACAGGCTATGCATCAGAATAGGATTAACGGAAAGCAGTAACATGCTACACTACTCTAATGCAAGCAGTAGAGAAAGAATAGGCGATATCTGGTGATCAAAGGGGGGGCTTGCCTGGTTGCTCTGGCAAGAGAGAGGGGTCGTCAACTCCGTAGTCGTACTGGGTAGCAGCGGCGTCGGTCTCGGTGTCTAGCGAGAGAAGAGGGGGAAGAAACAATAAATATAATGCAAACAAATGCATGACGATGCATGACATGACAAGTAATGCTAGGGTGCCCTAACGCGGTATGAGGTGATACCGGTGAAGGGGGAAACATCCGGGAAAGTATCCCCGGTGTTTCGCGTTTTCGGGCAGAGGAGCCGGAGGGGGAAAGTTGCGAGTTCGATAGGTTAGGGATGTGTGCGGACGAACGGGCCTACGCATCCGGATTCGTCTCGTCGTTCTGAGCAACTTTCATGTACAAAGTTTTTTCATCCGAGCTACGATTTATTTTATATTAATTTTCAAAGTTTTAATTCATTTTTAGAATTATCAGAATTAATTTAATTAGGAAATGCCATTATGATGTCAGTGACATCAGCATGATGTCAGCATGACATCAGCATGATGTCAGCAGGACCAAAGGTTGACTAGGTCAACCCTGTAGGTGGGTCCTGTTCACCATAGTCTCAGGTTAATTAAACATGGTTAATTCATTTAACTAAATGATTAGGTTAAATAGACATTATTAATTAAGTTAATTAATTAATTAACCAATTATATTATTTTTCCTTTTTTTTAGGAAACGTTCTCAGGGGGTGGGGCCCCCATGTCATTGGCCCTAGGGGCCAAACGGGCGCGCGGGTAACGGGAAAACGGGCACGGGCGTGGGCACCCGTCGAGGCTGACCGGGTGCGGCGGACGGAGCCCAGGGGCGCCGAACCCGGGCGCCGATTGAACGGGGCCGCAGTTCGCGGCGGCGGCGAGCGCAGGGGACGGCGGCGCGCGGGCGCGTGGGGCCGGTGGCCAGGGGCGGGGCACGTCTGGGGCGCACGGGGCGCGGCTAGGCGTGGCGCAGGCGCGCGCGGAGGTGCGGTGCAGCGGCCGTGAGGCGCGGGCGTTGCGCGAGCAGCGCGCAGCCGCGGGGTGGAGGTCGTGGCTTCAGGGCGGCAGCAGGCGGGGCTGCGTCGTGGTCTAGGCGCAGCGGCGCACGCGCGAGCGTGTGTGCAGGGGCGGCGTGCGGTGAGGCACGGCGGGCACGGCCAGGGTGCACGCGAGAGAGGGGGGCGACGGGGATCTGGCGGGCGAGCGCGCGCGAGGGCACGGGGAGGAAGAGGAGGACCGGGGGTCCTCACCAGCGTTGGTGAGCAGGGGGGCGGCGAGGCTCGGTGGAGCCTTTGGGGAGGAGGACAAGGACGCATCACTCGCGCGATGCGGACGCGAGAGAGGAGGCACGAAGCGCGCGGAATGGTCGTCGCGCAGGCGGCTTCAGGCATGCGTCGAGCGTTCTGGGGGGGGGATCAGACGCGGTGGGACCGGCCCTCGATCTCGATCCAGATCGGGGGAGAAGGGAGAGAGCGTGTGGGGGGATGGGTGTCGCGCTAGGTCACGGGGAGGGGAGGAGCTAGTAGGCCAGGGGGGCGGAGTGGGTCGGCTGGGCCGGCCGGGCTAGCCCCGTGGCCAGCTGGGCCGAGGCCCAGCGAGGGGTGGGGCTTTTATTTTTCTTTTGTTGTTTTTTCTTTTCTGTTTTATTTTAGTTGCACTATATTTTTGGTTTAGTAAAATATGAAAATAGCTCCAAAAATAGTGTGTCAAATTAATCCACTGTTCTAAGAAGTTTTACCTCAGAATAAAAATAGTTTAGTATTTGGTAAAATATATTAGGAGTATAACTAATTGTTTTGATGTTGTTTTAATCACTTAAGGGTATTTAAATATTTTATAAAGATGTTGTTACTCCACCAATAATATCCATGATTTATTTGTCACATTAAGAACATTTTAGTTTTGACTTTTGAAAACTTTAATTGTTTGACTTGATTTTAAATTTGAATTCGAACCGTTTTTGAACCATCGCGAGATTAATAACAGTAACCGAGGTGACGTGGCATCATTAGCGTGGAATTACTGTAGCCTAATTATCCGGCGTCACAATTCTCCTCCACTACAAGAAATCGTCCCGAGATTTAAGAGGGGAAGTGACGGGGAAGCGATTTGGTTACGAAATTCTAACGAACCCTCTCGGTCTTGGTTGCTCTTCTCGAAGAGGTCGATCCATAACGTTGATGTCTTCATTTCTCTGCTCAGGTCGTCATGATGAAGTCATCATCTTTTCTTCGGAGTCTTCATCGTACGTACGAAGGTAAGGGGATAACTTCGGAAGAACGACCGCTACAATGTTGCTTGGTAGATAACATCAGGAAAGGGTAGCGGAACTAACCCTCGAATTGAAACTTAAGAAATTATCGAGAGCATAAGAAGGGTGCAAATAAGAAGTTTCAAGCACATGCAATCATTTCGTTGCCTGAAACAGAGTGTGAAAGGGGTTCAGAACAATGGATAAGTATTGCGTCTGATACCAGATTATATCACTAGGCAGGTGGCCCAAATTACATACGAAGTCAAGCTCTGAGGAATAACTTTGGCACAGGGGGTACAGAGAGTCAGGTTTCGATTCTGTGGAACTGTGGGTTATGGGCCCACCATGTGGAAATAATAGTAGGAAGGGCGGTGACATCTTGCAAGGTCATGATAGCAAGGCATGTCAGAGGGTATAGCCTGTCAGTTATGTAGGCACACATCGGTACCAAGGGCGAGGGACGAAGAGAACCATTTTCCTGCTCGTTGAACGAGGCGACCAATAGGCAAAGTTCTCGTCCATCGGTGGCTACCGGAATGTCATCAACAATAGTAACAGGGTCTTGCTGACAGAATTGTACACCGAGGTGTTTACATAAGCAGGAGAAGTTACTTAGATCATATAGATCACAAGAAACGTTAAACCAACCAATGGAAAGGAAAATATGATTATCAGATTAAACAGAACAATGGAAAGGAAAATGTGTTTAAACACATATTTCAAGGGTATATCCTTCCCAAGGACAAGCAGAGTATGATATCCATGACAGGATATAATGTAGAAAACTCTTTAGGTAGGGGAGAGAAATTTCATGACATTACCCATACAGCGGTGTTTGGATAATTGAGCAGGAAACATTTAGCATTGGGCTTCAAATGGTCTTGTTGAAAATGGAGTACCATAGACATGCTTCGAGATAGCATTGACATGGTCACAGGTGAAGATCAGACTTTGGAAACACAAAGGATCCATCAGATAACTTGTAGAATAAGTCTTACAATTTCCTCATGGAAGAATGGATAACCATTGCTAAAAGGAAAATTATAACAATAGGTCCTCCGGTCAGGTGTGTTAGGCATGACATCACCTATACCGGGTCATATAAAGACCAATGTTATAACTCTTGGAAATATGTTCCAACCATCATATCTGACCGAGATTCAGATCTGATTGGTGTCAGGATAACTCAGACTCAGGGCCTGAGAAAAGGTCGACACAAATTGTCGAGATGACATGTAAGATTCTCGGGAATTGAACTATGGAAGCGAGTTCCGAAACAAGAGTTCATCATTAAACAAGGAGGTGAGGAGGTGGCTGATGACTCAGCGACAATTCATTGAGATTTTCAAAAGATGGATTTCCACACTTATGTGAACAAGGAGATAACATTTGTCAGATCAAATGATATAATGATGTATGCTCGAGGAAAACATACACAGTTAAACATTGGTTGAAATGTGCACCCGAAATATGGGCTAGGTAGCACGATCAATGTTCGAGTGATGATTCAATAAGCCATAGACGTAGAATGAAACTATAGACCAATAACTTCAAAGCAATGGGGTTGCTAGAAGTTTAGAATTTACACATCACAGACCATTTGTCGGTATTCCGGTTGGAACACGGGGGCCATGAAAAGAATGGTGATGGTGAGAAGCATCACTTGCATCAATAATTCATAAGAGGTGGTGAAATTCTCACGACATACTTGACATAAAAGAAGGTAATATTCCAAGGTAAAGAAGAACAAACACTGGATAGCAAGGAACTCAAGGTATAACACAAAACAGGAACAAGTTTTGTGTTGGAGGGAATGCAATAATGTTGTCGATGATAACCCAAATCATCGAGGGCAAAGGATGCTATTTCTCATCAAGAATTCGATAGATATCTTGGAAGACCTCAGAATGTTGATGATGATCATGACACATTTGTCGAGGGTTTCGAGAAGATGTAACTGATCGGCGATGACAACAAGTCAAGAATGATGAAGCAAAAAGTTATTGGAACCATGGGTACGACACAAACTCGAAATCAAGCTTGTTGTTCAGGCGAAATGTGACGAGGAAGATCGACGTAAGCTTAGCTCATCATCGAAAGTTGTGCTCCGGGATTAAGGACCAGGTAGCACAGTTAAAATTTAGCACGATAATGATATAGCCGATCAGGCTAGGAATGACTTGAAGGATTATTAAACTCATAAGCAACGAAAATTACTTAGAGTTATTGAATCGGAGTGCAGCATCGATTCACTTATCGGTGTTCTCGGTCGACAAACAACCCAGAACCCATGAAGTGGCAAAGACAAGGTAAGGTAGTGCTTCATCAAAGTTTGTAAGATGTAGTGCAATGGCAAGATATCCTCGAGATACCCGGGGTAATACTCGACACAAGATCAAAGTGAAGGTTGGACTGGTGTATTGATCCATAGAAGACAAGTGATTAAACTTGCCCGAGAAATGGGATCAAAGAGAAAATATGGTCGGAACCACGATTGCATAGGATAAATTCACAGATACCAGATGATATTGTACCAACGAATAGTTAGTATCGCAAGAAGCTTCTGTGGTAGGATCTACATCGTGTCCATGGGCATGACAAAGTTCAAGGTCGACTCCCACTTCTTCAATGTATAACCTTCCATTCACCTCTCGCCTTCAACGAAGCTGTGTGTTGAAATTTTATCTGACATAACACTAGTAGAGTATGACCCGTAGTAGTTTCCGGGTTCACATAGATTAGAGAAGGCATATGTCCAACCCATCGGGGCCTCTTAGGAATATACCACAAACTTCAGGAGTAAATAACACAAGCTCGATAGCAGAGCATGGTTGACAAAGCAGAGGATACAAATTACCAAAGGCATTATGTATCGGAGAAAGAACTCACAAGGTGATTAATTATGAAGGACATTGTCGGATAATAATCCAACAGTGGATATGGTGATCCACAATGGAGCTGATGTGAGTATCGATACCCAATCAGAGGAAGAAAGAATGCAAATGCATCGTTTTACAGAACATCTGAATAATTCAACGTTTAAATAACAAAGGAATTATGATTTTCAAATCAAGGGATCAGGAGCAAACGCTCTGATCAAGGACGGGACAAGTTGAATAGACTTAGGGGTACAATCGATGGCAATCTGATTGGCCGAGGACCAGCTCACGTTTTAAATGACATCTGAGCCGGAAGGATGAATTCTATGATCTGAGTGAGGATTGCGAGCATTCGCAACATATTGAATCAATGGACTCAAAATGATATTGACAAAGGTTGCCAATAAGATTACTATACTTATGGGATTAACCATAATGCAATCAAGCAAGAATTTCAGGGGCAATAGGTTGCTCAGGATTTTCGGAAGACCGAATGGTATTTCGAAGAATTTTGTGAATGGCATGAATATCTGGGGATGAGTGGATACTCGATAAATGCGAGAAATTATCCATAGTGGTATGCATGTGGCAAAGAACTGCAAGGCAGTAGGCACAAAGTATTCTCGGGGTATCTTATAATAACAAGATCGACTGGGAATAAAAGTAAGCACGATAGGTCTAAATACTTATCCATAGGGATATTTCGGTGGTAGGGAATTGCAAAAGCAATGGCATAAGGTTTCGGGAGAACATCGGAGAGTATTGTCAGAATCTTCTGTTGAAGCAGTCGATCATCTGTAATGAAGGGGCTCTTCGGCAGGAAGTGGTAACGAGAACCTAGAGTTAGATTTTAGCAAAATCATTTAACCCGAGTAGGAGAGAGTCAGAATCCCAGAGTATAGATGAGGAATAAAAGACCCTAATACCACCCAATGGCGACGTGGGCCCGTAAGGCACACAGCCATGTTAGTAAAAGTTTTGTAATGACTAGACCCAACTTCGGCCAAGGAGTGTGGAAGGGGAATTCCTACAGGCAGTCGGCTCTGATACCAACTTGTGACGCCCCGATTTAATCGTACACTAATCATACACGCAAACGTGTACGATCAAGATCAGGGACTCACGGGAAGATATCACAACACAACTCTACAAATAAAATAAGTCATACAAGCATCATATTACAAGCCAGGGGCCTCGAGGACTCGAATACAAGAGCTCGATCATAGACGAGTCAGCGGAAGCAACAATATCTGAGTACAGACATAAGTTAAACAAGTTGCCATAAGATGGCTAACACAAACTGGGATACAGATCGAAAGAGGCGCATGCCTCCTGCCTGGGATCCTCCTAACTACTCCTGGTCGTCGTCAGCGGCCAGCACGTAGTAGTAGGCACCTCCGGTGTAGTAGGAGTCGTCGTCGAAGGTGGCATCTGGCTCCTGGGCTCCAACATCTGGTTGCGACAACCAGGTAGAAGGGATAGGGGGAAAGAGGGAGAAAGCAACTGTGAGTACTCATCCAAAGTACTCGCAAGCAAGGAGCTATACTACATATGTATGCATTGGTATCAACTGGAATAAGGCTATTATATGTGGACTGAACTACAGAAAGCCGGGATAAGGGGGGATAGCTAGTCCTTTCGAAGACTACGCTTCTGGCAGCCTCCGTCTCGCAGCATGTAGAAGAGAGTAGACTGAAGTCCTCCAAGTAGCATCGCATAGCATAATCCTAACCGATGATCCTCCCCTCGTCGCCCTGTGAGAGAGCGATCACCGGTTGTATCTGGCACTTGGAAGGGTGTGTTTTATTTAGTATCCGGTTCTAGTTGTCATAAGGTCAAGGTACAACTCCAAGTCGTCCTGTTACCGAAGATCACGGCTATTCGAATAGATTAACTTCCCTGCAGGGGTGCACCACATTCCCCAACACGCTCGATCCCATTTGGCCGGACACACTTTCCTGGGTCATGCCCGGCCTCGGAAGATCAACACGTCGCAGCCCCACCTAGGCACAACAAAGAGGTCAGCACGCCGGTCTAAACCTATGCGCACAGGGGTCTGGGCCCATCGCCCTTAGCACACCTGCACGTTGCGTACGCGGCCGAAAGCAGACCTAGCCTAGTGGCGTTCCAGTCCAATCCGGCGCGCGCCACTCAGTCGCTGACGTCACGAAGGCTTCGGCTGATACCACGACGCCGGGATACCCATAACTACTCCCGCGTAGATGGTTAGTGCGTATCGACCAAATGGCCAGACTCAGATCAAATACCAAGATCTCGTTAAACGTGTTAAGTATCCGCGAACATCGACCAGGGCCAGGCCCACCTCTCTCCTAGGTGGTCTCAACCTGCCCTGTCGCTCCGCCTCAAAGTAACCGTCGGGGGCCGTCGGGAACCCAGGCCCACCTCTACCGGGATGGAGCCACCTGCCCCTTCAGCCCCCATGTCCGAACAGTATCACAGGTAATGTATCAATGTAGAGTATATAGTATATGCTCGTGATCACCTCTCGAAGTGATCACGACCCAGTAGTATAGCATGGCAGACGGACAAGAGTGTAGGGCCACTGATGGAACACTAGCATCCTATACTAAGCAGTAGGATAGCAGGTAATGGTAACAACAGTAGTAGCAAGGACAGGCTATGCATCAGGATAGGAATAACGGAAAGCAGTAACATGCTAGACTACTCTAATGCAAGCAGTATAGAGAAAAGAGTAGGCGATATCTGGTGATCAAAGGGGGGGCTTGCCTGGTTGCTCTGGCAAGAGAGAGGGGTCATCGATGTAGTCGTACTGGGTAGCAGCGGCATCGGTCTCGGTATCTAGCGAGAGAAGAGGGGGAAGAAACAATAAATATAATGCAAGCATATGCATAGTGATGCATGACATGACAAGTAACGGCGTTAGAGGTGCCCTAACGCGGTAGTAGGTGATACCGGTGAAGGGGGATGACATCCGGGAAAATATCCCCGGTGTTTCGCGTTTTCGGGCAGAGGAGCCGGAGGGGGAAAGTTGCGAGTTCGATAGGTTAGGGATGTGTGGCGGACGAACGGCCTGCGCATCCGGATTCGTCTCGTCGTTCTGAGCAACTTTCATGTACAAAGTTTTTTCATCCGAGCTACGATTTATTTTATATTAATTTTCAAAGTTTTAATTCATTTTTAGAATTATCAGAATTAATTTAATTAGGAAATGCCATTTGATGTCAGCGTGACATCAGCATGATGTCAGCAGGACCAAAGGTTGACTAGGTCAACCCTGCAGGTGGGTCCTGTTCACCATAGTCTCAGGTTAATTAAACATGGTTAATTCATTTAACTAAATGATTAGGTTAAATAGACATTATTAATTAAGTTAATTAATTAATTAACCAATTATATTATTTTTCCTTTTTTTAGGAAATGTTCTCAGGGGGTGGGGCCCCCATGTCATTGGCCCTAGGGGCCAAACGGGCGCGCGGGTAACGGGAAACGGGCACGGGCGTGGGCACCCGTCGAGGCTGACTCGGGTGCGGCGGACGGAGCCCAGGGGCGCCGAACCCGGGCGCCGATTGAACGGGGCCGCAGTTCGCGGCGGCGGCGAGCGCAGGGGACGGCGGCGCGCGGGCGCGTGGGGCCGGTGGCCAGGGGCGGGGCACGTCTGGGGCGCACGGGGCGCGGCTAGGCGTGGCGCAGGCGCGCGCGGAGGTGCGGTGCAGCGGCCGTGAGGCGCGGGCGTTGCGCGAGCAGCGCGCAGCCGCGGGGTGGAGGTCGTGGCTTCAGGGCGGCAGCAGGCGGGGCTGCGTCGTGGTCTAGGCGCAGCGGCGCACGCGCGAGCGTGTGTGCAGGGGCGGCGTGCGGTGAGGCACCGCGGGCACGGCCAGGGTGCACGCGAGAGAGGGGGGCGACGGGGATCTGGCGGGCGAGCGCGCGCGAGGGCACGGGGAGGAAGAGGAGGACCGGGGGTCCTCACCAGCGTTGGTGAGCAGGGGGGCGGCGAGGCTCGGTGGAGTCTTTGGGAAGGAGGACGAGGAGGACGAAGCGACGGGCGGTGGCGGGATCCGGCGAGGAGGAGGTTGTGGCACGGGCGCGCGGGAAGGGTCGTCGCCGGCGGGCGGCTTCAGGCGATGGCGTCGAGCGGCGGGGGGGGGGGGGGGGAGTGGGTGTCGGCGCTAGGTCACGGGGAGGGGAGGAGGCCTAGTGGTGCGGGAGTGGGTCGACTGGGCCGGCCGGGCTAGCCCCGTGGCCAGCTGGGCCAAGGCCCAGCGAGGGGTGGGGCCTTTTATTTTTCTTTTGTTGTTGTTTTTTTATTCTTTTCTGTTTTATTTTAGTTGCACTATAATTTTTTAGTTTAGTAAAATATGAAAATAGCTCCAAAAATAGTGTGTTCAAATTAATCCACTGTTCTAAGAAGTTTTACCTCAGAATAAAAATAGTTTAGTATTTGGTAAAATATATTAGGAGTATAACTAATTGTTTTGATGTAGTTTTAATCACTTAAGGGTATTTAAATATTTTATAACGATATTGTTACTCCACCAATAATATCCATGATTTATTTGTCACATTAAGAACACTTTTAGTTTTGACTTTTGAAAACTTTAATTGTTTGACTTGATTTTAAATTTGAATTCGAAACTGTTTTTGAACCATCGCGAGATTAATAACAGTAACCGAGGTGACGTGGCATCATTAGCGTGAAATTACTATAGCCTAATTATCCGGGCGTCACACACCCCGCTGCACGCGTTTTGCCAGTTGCGCTGTGTGGGCAAACTAGTTTTTGCCCACACAGCCACCACCTAGTTCACGCGTGTGTGGGCGAACTGCTTTTCGCCCACACGACACTCGTACGTTGTTGGATGGCAACTGCAGTTACGCATACGTGACAACTAGGTAAACACACATGGCAATTATGATTTGTTGCTAGACGGCAACTGCAGTTGCGCGTACGTGGCAACCAGATAAACACACATGGCAACTGTGATTAATCATACATGGCAACTATGGTTGGACCACACATGGTAATTAGGTAAATACACATGGCAAGTATTGTTTGACCATATGTGGCAAGTAGTTAATCACACACGACAACTATGGTTTGATCACACGCGACAACTACCATAAATTAGACATGGCAACTATAGTTAACCAAAATAGATAGAGTTGCCATGTTTTTACAACTATATTTTCCATTCTGGATAACTACATCTGCCATCCTGGATGGCAACTAAATCGTCATCCCGCGGGGTACTTGACCTAGTTGTGGCAAGAAGTCTGGGCATTTTTGCTTCGTGCCACACGCGCGGGGTGAAGATGAGTAGTACTTATTGGGCGTGTGGCACGAAGTAGCTGCGCCCACACGTGTGGGCAAGTCTAATGTTCGCCCACACACAGCCCGTGTGGGCTGCCTCCTGCTCACGCCACACACGTATGCCACACGTGTGGGAGTTATCGGCGTCCTCCCTTAAGAAAGAGGGATATGCCTGTGTCGTGTTAAGTAAATCCTTTACAGTGGGGCCTGCCTGAGAATATTCGAATTTCATCAAGTTCTCTGAAATCAATTTCAAAGTTAGTACTTCTTCTTAGCCAGGATTTATTGTGTGTGGGACATGATGGAAATATGCCTTAGAGGCAATAATAAAGTTGTTATTTTATATTTCCTTATATCATGATAAATTTTTATTATTCATGCTAGAATTGTATTAACCGGAAACTTGATACATATGTGGATACATAGACAAAACACCATGTCCCTAGTAAGCCTCTACTAGACTAGCTCATTAATCAAAGATGGTTACGTTTCCTAACCATAGACATGTGTTGTCATTTGATGAATGGGATCACATCATTAGGAGAACGATGTTATGGACAAGATCCATCCGTTAGCTTAGCATAATGATCGTTTAGTTTTATTGCTATTGCTTTCTTCATGTCAAATACATATCCCTTCGACTATGAGATTATGCAACTCCCGGATACAGGAGGAATACCTTGTGTGCTATCAAACATCACAACGTAACTGGGTGATTATAAAGATGCTCTATCAAGCTGAACGTGTGCAGAACTCGGAGGTGCCGTACGTTCGGTTATTGATCGGTTGGAACGAGAAGAAGTTCGACTACATCAACCGTGTTGTCAAACGCTTCCGCTTTCGGTCTACGAGGGTACGTAGACACACTCTCCCCCTCTCGTTGCTATGCATCTCCTAGATAGATCTTGCGTGAGCGTAGGATTTTTTTTTGAAATTGCATACTACATTCCCCAACAGGACATAGAATGAAGAGCAAGAATGCAAATTGCCTCCATGCCTGACGATCCACCTGATTTGGAAAAAGGGGGATCGCCCGTTTGTCCTGGGGCGAAACGGGCACAACCCTTCTCTTCCCACTGGTGGTGGTTGTGACAAAGCGCCCCTTTTGATAGAGCTATTGCCAGGTACCGGGCCAATATCAAAGAGACCCTACCGAATGCCCGCAAACGATCTAGAAGAGATCAAGAAGCAGATTAAGGAGTTGTTGGAGAAAGGTTACATCCGACGAAGTTCATCACCATGGGGAGCCCCAGTGCTTTTGGTGGAGAAGAAGGATAAGTCTCTAAGAATGGTTGTTGATTATCGTGCGTTGAATGAAGTGACGATTAAGAACAAGTACCCCCTGCCACTGATCAATGATCTATTTGAGCAGTTGACAGGAGTTAAAGTGTTTTCGAAGATCGATCCGCGATCAGGATATCACCAGCTGAAGATTCGAGAGAAATATATACCTAAGACAGCTTTCACCACAAGGTACGGGCTGTATATACGGTCATGTCTTTTGGATTGACTAACGCCCCTGCCTATTTCATGAGTATGATGAACAAGGTGTTCATGGAGTTCTTGGATAAGTTCGTTGTGGTGTTCATTGATGATATCTTGGTATACTCGAAGAGTGAAGTGGAGCACAAGGAACATTTACGTTTAGTTCTCGAGAAGCTCAGGGAACATCAGTTGTATTCCAAGTTCAGCAAATGTGAGTTTTGGTTGAAGGAAGTTGGATTTCTTGGGCATGTTATATCAGGAGAAGGTATAGCAGTGGACCCAACCAAGGATCAGTCAGTCACTAAGTGGTTGGCACCCACCTTAGTTGGAGAGATCCGCAGTTTTCTTGGACTCGCGGGATATTATTGGAGATTTATTGAAAATTTCTCTAAGATTGCGAATCCTATGATGACGTTGTTGAGGACGGATACCAAATTCCATTGGACTGAAGAATGTGAAGCAAGTTTCCAGGAGCTGAAGAAACGTTTGACTACAGCCCCAGTGCTGATTCTGCCGGATATACGCAAGGACTTCCAAGTGTATTGCGATGCTTCTTGCTTAGGACTTGGAGGAGTACTAATGCAGGATGAAAGAGTTGTTTCATATGACTCACGACAACTGAAACCGCATGAGTTAAATTATTCCACGCATGATTTGGAATTGGTTGCCGTGGTGCATGCGTTGAAGACTTGGAGACATTTTCTCATTAGAAACTGTTGCGATGTATACACGGATCATAAGAGTTTGAAGTACATCTTCACACAGAAGGAGCTTAACCTCAGGCAGAGGAGATGGTTGGAGCTCATAAAGGATTATGATATGAAGCTGCATTATCATCCAGGAAAGGCCAATGTTGTAGCAGCCGCTTTGAGCCGTAAGAGTTATGTTAATACCCTCGTAAGCGGAGGGATGCCAAAGGAGTTAGCCGAGGATCTTAGGGAACTTCGATTGCAAATAATTCCTCAAGGGTTTTTGGCAACATTGGAGGTTAAAGCAACACTATTGGAAAAGATTCGAGAAGCTCAGAAGGATGACAAAGAGATTGCTGAGATAAAGGAGAAAATGGGTGAAGGCAAAGCCAAAGGTTTTCGTGAGGATGAGCACGACACCTTGTGGTTTGACGACCGTATTTATGTGCCCAATAATGCAGAGATCAGAAAATTGACACTACAGGAAGCTCATGACTCGCCATAATCGATACACCCCGAAAACACTAAGATGTATTTGGATTCGAAGAAGCGTTTCTGGTGGACTGGTATGAAGAAGGATATTGCCGAGTATGTAGCCGTATGTGATGTATGTCAGAGAGTGAAGGCGGAATATCAAAAGCTAGCAGGATTGCTATAGCCTATGCCGATACCCGAATGGAAGTGGGATAAGCTTG